>NW_027592980.1:0-41518 GCF_964213995.1 Mustelus asterias
ACCACCCCCAAACCCCTGGTAAGCTGGCAAGGCTTTCCACTGCAAGGACACATTCAGGAGATTTATCCATATACATGTTAATCATTCATCTTCATTGAACCTTTGAGAGTGTCAGAGAATGCAGGGGAATTCTACTGTGCCTGGGCAGGACGGTTTTGTAGATGCTCAAATCACACTGTATGAGATTGAAGCAAGCACTGACATTACACTAATAAAATGAGTCGCACACAGTGTTATTACTGTCACGCTCCCCCCGTTACTGCAATAATCTCTCAAATAATGTTAACAACAACAACTCACATTTATATAACACCATTAACTGAATGAATGCTCCAAGGCACTTCACAGGGGCATTATGAAGAAACAGTTGGCATTGAGTAACATAAGGGCAGGTGGCCAAAAGTTTAATCAGACATTTGGGCCAGCAGAGTTAGCGCTGCTGCCTCACAGCACCAGGGACCTGGATTCAATTCCAGCCTCAGCTCACTATCTGTGTGGAATCTGCACGTTCTCTCTGTGTCTGCGTGGGTTTCCTCCGGGTGCTCCGGTTTCCTCCCGCAGTCCAAAGATGTGCAGGTTAGGTCGATTGGCTATGCTAAATTTCCCCTTAGTGTTCAAAGATGTGTAGGCTAGGTCGATTGACTATGCTAAATTTCCCCTTAGTGTTCAAAGATGTGTAGGCTAGGGGGATTGGTGAGATACATGTGTGAGGTTACAGGGCGGAGGCCAGGGCCTGGATAAGATGTTTTGTCGGAGAATCTGTGCAGACTCAATGGGCTGAATGGCCTCCTTCTGCACTGTAGGGATTCCATGATTCTCAAGGTAGATTGTAAGGTGTATCTGAAAGAATAAGAGGTGTAGGGAGATAGAGAAGTTTAAAGAATTCCGGGGCTTAAGGCTGAGGAGTAGCTGAAGGCACAGCCACCAATGATAGATTAATTAACATCAAGGGTGTTCAAGAGGCCAGGATTAATTGAGCTCATACCTTGGAGAACGGTGGGGCTGGAGGAGAGGATAGCGATAGAGAGGGTTACAGCCTAAAACGTTTACACACTTCAGCTTGCCAGCCTTCTCAGTCTCATTTTCCCTTTCTCACCAGTTTTAACCGGATTCCATCTTTCAAGATCACACTTGGAAAATCTTTTTGTCTATCCTGTCTCTTAGCATCCATTTTGAAATTTGGACCTACTTTTCATTCTTGGGTGAGGCATTTTCTTCTGAAAACTCAAATAACTTTTTCTTTAATAAAGCAAGGAAGAAATTTTCAGATGAACCAGTTTAGAATGGGTCAAAACCTGGAACTACCTCCCTAACAGCACTGTGGGTGTACCTACACCCCAGGTACTGCAGTGGGTTCAAGAAGGCAGCTCACCGCCACCTTCTCAATGGCACTCAGCGAAGGGCAATAAATGCTGGTCCAGCCAGCGATGCCCACATCTCATCAATGAATTTTTAAAATGAGCTGAATGTGGTAATGTACACATCGGAGTGAATTTTCCCGTTCCGCCCGCCATAGGAATCAGAGCGCACTAGGGGTGGACCATGGGAAGGTCTGTCGACCTCAGGTGGGATTTTCCAGTTTCGCTGACGGAAAATCCCACCCATCGTTTATACCATACTGGGACATGGAGAGACCGAGAAACAGAGGAAAAAACATTGAGATGGCATAAAAGTTTCTCCTTTCCCAACTCTCAATTAAATATGTTTTTTTTAAAACCAGGAAGTTACGACAGTCAAGAGGATTCTGATCACTGCAGTTTCTGCCTCTTCCACCTTGACTGGAATGTGTGAACAGACATGTCATCAACATCATTTGTCACTAGGTGGCACTTGAAGCTCACTTATGGGAATGGCAGATTACCATGAAATTTAAAGTTTAAAGTTTATTTTATTATTGTCACAAGTAGGCTTGCATTAACACTGCAATGAACGTATTGTGAAAATCCCCTAGTTGCCACACTCTGGCGCCTGTTCGGGTACACTGAGGGAGAATTTAGCACGGCCAATGCATCTAACAAGCATGTCTTTTGGACTGTGGGAGGAAACCCACGCAGACACGGGGAGAACGTACAAACTTCACACACCCAGTGACCCAAGCCAGGGAAAGAACTCAGGTCCCTGGCACTGCAAGGTGGCAGTGCTCACCGTTGTGCCACTGTGCCGCCCTTTGGCTGAATTGGTTAAATAATGTGGCTACCGGTAGATTGTAAATAGTGGTGCCAGTATAAATAATAACAATCCATTGTCTCTGTGCAGAATGTTCCTGGTCCATGAACAGGTCAATTTTAACATTCTCACCTTGGTGTTCACAGGCTTGCCTGGAGAAACTTTTATGCTATCTTAATGTTTCTTCCTCTTATCCCAGTATAGTAAAAACTGGGGTAGAGGGGAATACAAAATCTCAGAACTCATCACATGCTGAGTTTTTGCCTCTATCTCCCATTGAGAAAAAGCTTTAAAAGACACTTTGGCATTCGGAGTAGGGCAAGATGAAAAAGACTGCAGAAGTACAAATGGGGCCCTAGACTTCATAGAGATAAAGTTTAAAGTTTGAAATTTAAAGTTTATTTATTAGTATCAGAAGTAGGCTTACAATAACACTGCAATGAAGTTACTCTGAAAATCCCCTAGTCGCCACACTCCGGCGCCTGTTCGGGTAACACTGAGGGAGAATTTAGCATGGCCAATGCATCTAACTTTTGGACTATCGGAGGAAGCCGGAGCGCCCGGAGAAAACTCATGCAGACACGGGGAAAACGTACAGACTCCGCACAGTGACCCAAGCCAGGAATCGACTTTGGATAGTTCCACGCAGACATGGCAAGAATGTGCCAAGCCAGGACCAGAACGCAGGTCCCTGGCACTTTGAGGCAGCAGTGCTAACCACTGTGCCACTGCGCTGCCCGGAGAGGTAAAGAGTGATGCTAAATGTGGGTTAGGCTGTGTTTAGAATATTGCGTCTCACCTGCATCCATTTCTTTAGAAGGGATATCAAAGGTAGAGAGAAGATTCATGAAGATATCAGGATGAAAGACTTAGGGACAAGACAATGAGGCACATTGTATCACCTGAGTCCAGACACCAAATGCAGGCAAGGTGCTTAATATGCAGAACATCAAAGATTATCTCCTCACTGAATGATAACATGCAGGCACTTTCCCTGAGGAATTCTGGTTGAATTTCTCTCCTTTCCTGGATCAGGGTCATTGTGCCTCAATGGATATTCCAGCCTGTACAGAACTAGGAGCCTGATCCTCAATCTAAACCATGGGGGACTTGTACATTTGCCACTGCTCTGACTGTCGAAATGGTCACAACTGTGCCAAACTCCACACAGGCAGTGACCCAAGCCGGGAATTGAACCCAATCCCTGGCGCTGTGAGGCAGCAGTGCTAACCACTGTGCCACCATGCCCCCCACATTATTTGAGTGCATTAGTAACCAAGATGGCTTAAGTCAATATACTTCAACGTTATGTGTCTTTGTCTGGTCTGATGCTCTTAATGCTCCATGTTGATAGTTGAAGGTGAGTGCAGGTTTACAGGTTCCTCTAATGAGGAACATAGGATGAGTAGGAGACCATTTAGCCACCACTCAATCAGATTATGGTTTATTTTGTATCTTTACTCTGTTTACCAACATGAGTTCTTTATCAGCACTTCCCAAACTGTTGGCCAGGACCCTTCTGAAGTGACGGACACGGTGGATGGCATCACTAGCTCCCCCTCCTCAGAGACTGCAACCCTGGCGGTGGCCAGCCCTGTTCCTGCTCTGACCCTCCCTCTCACTCTCTCACCCAGGAGATCGATAGACCTGATGTGGGGAGGCTTCACAAACTTCTGGTGTTGGCTGCAAGAGAGAAACCCTGAATAAGAGGTTATATAGTCTCACCAACATTTACAGATGCACTATAGAAAGCATTCTTTCTGGTTGTATTGGTGTGGCTCCTGCTCTGCCCAAGACCGTAAGAAACTACAAAAGGTCATGAATGTAGCCCAATCCATCAGGCAAACCAGCCTCCCATCCCCCATTGACTCTGTCTACACTTCCCGCTGCCTCGACAAAGCAGCCCGCATAATTAAGGACCCCACATACCCCGGACGTTCTCTCTTCCACCTTCTTCCATCGGGAAAAAGATACAAACGTCTGAGGTCATGTACCAACCGACTCAAGAACAGCTTCTTGGGAATAGAGGGATACAAACGGATGGTCTAGTTAGGAACACATGATCGGTGCAGGCTTGGAGGGCTGAAGGGCCTGTTTCTGTGCTGTATTGTTCTTTGTTCTTCCCTGCTGGCACCAGACTTTTGAATGGACCTCCCTTGCATTAAGTTGATCTTTCTCTACACCCTAGCTATGACTGTAACACTACATTCTGCACTCTCTTGTTTCCTTCTCTATGAACAGTAGGCTTTGTCTGTGCAGCGTGCAAGAAACAATACTTTTCACAGTATGTTAATGCATGTGACAGTAATAAATCAAATCAAATACAAGCTGAAAGTTCCTGACCAACAGTCTAGGAAGCATTGATATAGATCCTGTCAGACGCTGCCTGTCTTCTAAGGCCTGAGGTCCCAGAGCCAAGAGCTGTAGAACTACAAAGGAGGGAGGTGAACACTGTGCCACCAGTGTGCCCCAGGAGACGTCAATGAAGGTGCAGAACATGAGGGTTTCTCACTAATGCTCTTCCAAGAGAGCACACAGTAACTGAGGAGATCAGTCCTTGGGTGGTGTGAGTGTGAGCTGGAGTGGCTTCCTTCCAGTGCCTCAAACCCATCACAGCAATGAGAAACCCAGCACTTCACCCTCCTGGTAATCTGCTTTCCAGGCCTACTCCAAGGTTGCTATAGTTCTAGGCATGTGCGTAATATGGAAATTACACACACTCATCCTTATGACAGAGTTGGACAATGAAGTTCCCAATCTGCCCCCTCTCCTGCTCCTACACGCCCTCTTCTGAAGGAATCGGTTCTTGCTGGAGTACAGTCCTGCTCCTGTGGAATAGCTGCTGTTAACTAAAGCAAGTTAACATTTTTCACACGCAAGCTAAACAAAGATTGTGAGCAGATACCTCACAGGAGCAGCTCGGCACAACATCGTGGGCCGAAGGGCCTGTTCTGTGCTGTACTGTTCCATTTTCTATACCTAACCCAAACTGGCTCCCATCTGGTGATTATTGAACAGTTCACGACAGGGATCACTAGAGGAAGACGAGGGACAAATCTGAATGGTTTTTTTACCTCTGTTTAATCCTATTCTAAACTCAATGCCATCCTTCACTGAAGAGTTAAGGCAATCTGCTCCCAGGCTTTCCAATGTTGTCCTGTAGCTGACCCCTGGTTGGGACTGAGACACAGTAAGAGTTTTAACAACACCAGGTTGTTAAGGATTGATACCAAGTGCTTGACCTTCTCTTCCTCCTCCATTCAGGAACCTGATCATCCATCTCCCCTCGCAATCTCGTAAAACATGAGTGAAATGGTCTGAATTTTGAGAGCTGGGTGCTGGGTCTTTCCACCCCAGGAAACTGCTGCACATTCACTTAAATAATTTCAAAATATTCATTCCAGGGCTTTTAGATTTTTGAATAATGCTTCCTTTAAAAAAGGATCTGAATCTCAGAGCTTCCTTTAAGCCAACATTCAAAAAAATACACTTACATCATCAACCAACTTAACAAGGTGACAAGTCTTTCAGTAAAACTTCGTGGGGGCGATCTTACCAAAAATATTCCAAATGCCCAACGAGCATGAAGACAGGAGAGTTTCAGATCCGTTTTTTTCGGTGAGGCCACAAATTAAATCTTACGCCACTTAGTGTTTTGCACTATTTGTTTCCTGCCAGTAGGAGGAGGGGGTGGGGCCTAAGCTCACCAGAAAGCCGGCTGCTCACAGTAGAGAGCACAATTGTCACCCCACCCACCAGACCAGCCTTTTGCGGTCTTGGGTAGAGCAGGAGCCATACCAAGCTGTGATACAACCAGACACAATGCTTTCTATGCTTCTATGGGAGAAGCTGAACCTTCACAAGATCCTCCAAATTCAGTGGCAGGCAAAGCAGTTCAACAACTGCTTTCTGTCCCCAATCAACCTGTCCAGCATCAGGTCACTAATCACTCAAAGCACCCCACTGGGCAGGACGTGTCATTCATGCACCTGACACCAAACTCCCAAAGCAACTGCTTTACTTGAAACTCAGTCGTGGCAGGAGACTCCCAGGAGAAGAGCAGGATTACTTTAGGGGTGTCCTCAAAACATCACCATGCACCAGATATGCCATGGAAAGCATCCTATCCAGTTGTATCACAGCTTGGTATTGCTACTGCTCTGACCAAGACCGCAAAAAACTACAAAGTGTTGTCAACGTAGCCCAGTACATCACGCAAAACAGCCTCCCATCCATTGACTCCGTCTACACTTCCCGCTGCCTCAGAAAAGCAGCTAGCATAAAGGACCCCACGCACCCCAGATATACTCTCTTCCATCTTATTCTATCGGGAAAAAGATACAAAAGTCTGAAAACACATATCAACAGAATCAAGAACAGCTTCTTCCATGCTCCCATCAGACTTTTGAATAGTGCTAACATATATTAAGCTGATCTTTCTTTTCACGCTACCTGTAGCTGCCACACTATATTCTTCACCTCTCCTTTCCTTCTCCCTTTTGTACTTCATGAACGGTATCTTTTGTCTGTATACCGCACAAGAAACAATATTTTTCACTGTATCCCAATACATGTGACAATAAAACCAAATCAAATCGCTGAGAAAGTCAAAGATACCCACTGACTCACGGCCGACACTGAACTGTGACTGATGCAAATGAAGGCGGCTCATTCAGAGAGGCACACAGAGAGAACATAGAGGCAAAGTTGAGGCATTGGAGGGGCCATACAAACCTCCAAACAGCCCATCTGTCCAACTCTTCAAGCACCGCCTGCCCTTGCATGAATCAGAATCTGCAGATCGCGACTTCAGAACCCATTGAGTTGGAGTGGAAGCAAGTAAGTCATCCTCAATCCTGAGGGATGCTGCTAATGAACCATCTTCCCTGCCACCAAATTTGAAGGATTTTTCAAAGGCACATATGTGGTATTTCTCCAATGCTTTGAGATGCCTGCTGTAGGTTGGCAAAATTTAAGAAAAGTGCAACGAGGGACTTAAGAAGTAGCAGGTAGTAAAAGATAAGGAAAAGGAAACCTATGTCAAAGCAAATTTATTTCAGTAAAAGGCAAATTTAGGATTGAAGTCCTACTGCAAGCAAAGGGTGGCCAAAGTACTGAAGAACATCTGGGTGGAGGAAATCTGGAATCAGCGAAGAAGCAGTGGGTGCTATAAAATCTATAGAATCTTTAGCATGTCACTTGAGTCATAAGAATGTGTCCAATGGGTCAAATGGTGATTATATCTGTTTCTACCTTGGGAAGGTACAGAACCAAGCTGAGATTAGGGGTTCAGAAAACCCAAGGAGTCCTCCAGTACTTCACACTTTGGTGAGTGAACTCAGAGAGTGAGGATAGGAGGCAGTTCAAACACAGAGCATCAGTCGAGCCGGATTCACACCACACTTCCAGCAAATGACGGGTAGTGATCTGGAATGGGAGCCTTGCTTGGAAGTGCCTACCACCATTCCCTAAAGCCCAGGATATCTATAACAACAGTTCCAATGAAATAGTAACAGGACAAGGCATTTCACAAGAGTGCTATCAAACAAAATCTGACACCAAGCCACCAGATATGTTAGGGCAGGTGACTAAATGCTTGGGCAAAGATATAGGTTTTAAAGAGTGTTTTACAGATAGAGACAGAAGTGAAGAGCTTTAGGGAGTAAATTCCGATACTTAACATCTTAGTTGAAGGCATGGTTGCCAATGGTTGGGAGAAGGAAATGGGGGATGGATAAGATGCCAAAATTGGAGGATGGAAAGATCTCGGATGGAGGGCAATTGGAAATGACAGAGCTAGGGAAGTGCAAGGACATAGTTAGACTTGAACACAACGATAAGAATTTCCAAACATTGTTGGACCCAGTACCAAAACATATCGAGTGATGGTGATTGAGGCTTGATGTAAGTTAGGATACGGGCAGCAGAGGTTTGGTGGAGCTGGAGTTTATGGTAGATGGGAGGTCAACCAAGGAAGCATTGTGATAGAAGGACAACTGTTACCCCCATTCCTGAGGGATATTGGGAGGGATCTGCGGTACAACAACTTCACCCACATTCCAACTCCTCAGGCAGCTTCTGCCCACTTTCACAGACCCCCCCCCCCCCCACCAACCATGGCTTATTAGCTGCATAAAATCCATCAGGGATTATTCCTACAAACAAAAGACAACATTAACCCACAACTAAATGGCAATATAATATTCAGTAATACACCAAGATTTGCAGGAACACCTTGGTTTGAAGCGAAAAACAGAATTTTTAAAAATGTAACTTTCCCTTTTCACACAGATTACACACAATGACAGAACTCAATAGCTTTTCTAAACAATATTGCGTAAAATTTTGACAGAATCTGAATTCTAACTTCTGCTGAACAGTTGTCCAGGTAATGGATGAGAAAGCAAAGGAAAGCTATAAAAACGCAACAGGTCTATGGAACGAGAAACAGAGTTAATCTTTCGTGTCCATGTCTCTCTTGTTTCTCTCTCCAGCCCCAGAGTTTTTCCAGCAGTTTCTGTTTAAGATTTCCATCGTCTGCTATATTGTGTGTTATTATAATGGGTCAGTTGACCCTATATCCCATTGCTGTGGCCCTGGCACCTCACTGTGCACAAAATGGCTGCCTACATGTCAATGGCGATTCTATTTCAAAGTAATTGATTCTACGTTAAATGCTTTGGAACACTCATAGGTGTGATAAGATGCATCTTTCACTCAACGAGTGGATGCTTCCTCTTGTGGGGCATTCTAGGGACGAGAGGTCATAGTCTTAGGGATAAGGGGTAGCAAATTTAAAACAGAGTTGAAGAGATACTACTTCTCCCAAAGGGTTGTGAATCTGTGGAATTCGCTACCCCAAAGTGCAGTGGATGCTGGGACAGTGAGTAAATTTGAGGAGTTAGACAGATTTTTAATTGGTAATGGGTTGAAGGGTTATGGGGAGAAGGCAGGAACATGGGGATGAGGAGCACATCAGCCACGATCGAATGGAGGAGCAGACTCGATGGGCCGAATGGGCTAATTCTGCTCCTATATCATGTAAACTTATGAACTATCAAGGTTTCTGTCCGAGAGATAAAGGATTCTCCAAACATCCTCAGCGCAATGAACTCCATTGGTTGTGAATAAGACAATGGGACTCCCTGGCCCAAAGGAAACTGGGAAACAACAATTTCAATTTATCCTGTCCAATCCCAAGCTGAGCCTCTGACCCATATCCTCTCTGTCACCAATATTTCAGAGTAATCTGGAATAAAGACTTACAGTCCTGATCTGATTGAGTGATGGAACAAACTCGATGGGGAGAATGGTCTACTTCTGCTCCTACATTTTATGGTCTTATAACAACTCATAGATAAGAAACTTCAGATCACACAATTCCAAAGGATTGAATAGTGAATGCACTGACTGCAGGGGAACTACATAAATTGAGAAGCAGTGAACACCCACCGAGGCACAATTTTCCAAAGAGCTTTCAAAACAGGACAGACTCCATGAACAAAAATGCACTTTTAACATAAGAGTTGCAATCAGATGCTGAGCCAGAGAGGATATTAAGGAGCAGTGACCACAACCTGGTCACACGGCAAAGGCAGACAATAACATGGAGATGCCATTCGACAATCAGAGAGCTGGAGAGAATATGGGTCAGAAGCTGAGCTTGGAATTGAACAGAATGCTGAGATTGTGAACAGTCTGAAGCAGAGGCTGTTGGCAAAAAGTGTTGGTATCTGTGCAGATGGGAGCAGGACGCCAAAAAAAGAGACACGGTTTGGATTGTCCACTCCCAAAATGGCGCAGATGGAGTTAAATATATAGAAGTGTGAGGTCATCCACTTTGGAGCAGGGATAGACAAATTGGTACATTTTCAAATGGAGTCAGATTAGGAACAATGAGAAACAAAGTGTTTTGGACATTCAGGTAGACAATCACTGAAGCCTAGTACACAAAAACAAAAAGTAATCAAAAAGGCTCAAGAAGGATAGATTAGCCTCGGAGTGAGTGCCGCGTAGATTTATCACAACAGGGCAGAAAGGGTGAGGACGAAGCTTGTATTCCCTTCAATATAGAATCATAGTGCAGAAGAGGCCCTTCTGCCCATCGAGCCCGCACCGACAGATTAGAAACACTTGAACCTAATTCCCATCTGCTGGCCTTTGGCCCATAGCTCTGTTTGTTATAAGAACATAAGAAATAGGAGCAGGAGTAGGCCATCTAGCCCCTCGAGCCTGCCCCGCCATTCAATAAGATCATGGCTGATCTGACGTGGATGGGCCAAGTGCTCATCCAGAGACTTTTTAAAGGGTGTGAGGCAACCCGCCTCCACCGCCCTCCCAGGAAGCGCATTCCAGACCGTCACCACCCTCTGGATAAAAAAGTTTTTCCTCACATCCCCTAAACCTCCTGCCCCTCACCTTGAACCTATGTCCCTTTGCAGCTGACCCTTCAACTGAGGGGAACAAGTGCTTCTTATCCACTCTGTCCATGCCCCTCATAATCTTGTACACTTCGATCAGGTCACCCCTCAGTCTTCTCTGCTCCAATGAAAACAACCCAAGCCTATCCAACCTCGTTTCATAACTTACATGTTCCATCCCAGGCAGCGTCCTGGTGGATCTCCTCTGCACCCCTTCCAGTGCAATCACATCCAGAAGGGGTAATCTAATTAAGTTAAGATGTGGGAAGGATTCGATAGCACAAGCAGAGGGAGAGTATTTCCACTGGTGGAAGGTCCTGAATAAAGGGGCATAACTTTAAGAACTACTCTGTTAGGAGGTGATGACAGAAAGTAACCTGGGACTACCATCTGTGAAAGGGTGTTACGTTTTAATGTTTAATCAACTGAAGTGTTCAAATCAATTTAAGAGTATCAGAGGTTAAGTAGAAGGCTGGGTGAATGAAGTTGAGATACAAATCAGATTAAATGCAAATCTAACAATGGACTCAAGGGGCCGAATGGCTTCCTCCTGTCCTTATAGGATTATTTTTTAAGTTTATTTATTATTGCCACAAGTAGGCTTACATTAACACTGCAATGAAGCTACTGTGAAAATCACCTAGTCACCACACTCCAGCGCCTGTTTGGGTACACTGAGGGAGAATTTAGCATGGCCAATGCACCTAACCAGCACGTCTTTCAGACTGTGGGAGGAAACCGGAGCAAACCCACGCAGACACGGGGAGAATGTGCAAACTCCACACAGCGACCCAAACCGGGAATCGAACCCGATCCCTGAACCGTAGGCAGCAGTGCTATCGATTGTGTCACGGGTGGAAAGGTTATAGAGTTTGAGGGAGGTGCAAGGAGGATAGCTGCAATCTGATGGAAAATGACATGTCTGTGACACTAATTCTAAAGGGCTTTAAACTAAATGCTGAGGGAATGTGAGGCACATTGGGTTCAATCAATTTGTGTCAGAATGTGGATGAGAGACCACCCTGGGAGAAGCGTGAGGGATTCACTACTGAGGATGGAAGATCCAATTCAATAGCAGTAACTTTTAGCAGCCAAGTGTCATAAAGAATGTTTCTAGCTTTCAAAACCGGACTTCTCTCCTCCTCACCATCCAGAGCAGATTTGTCTGGCCGGTCGATTCCTTTCACCACTCACTGCCAGGTTAATCCCAAGAGTTGCAGTTTATCAGAGTATCTTTAATCTCTCTGCATCTGATAAAATACCCCAGCGGATTGGCAAAATACAGAAACGATATGTCCACTGGAAGCAGATGTCATCCAGCAGCCAGGCTGAAGGGTGCACCCTAACAGGAACGACGGCTGTGTGGAAAGGATGTGATGGAATCCTGATGGATCTCCTCTGGATGTGATGGAATCCTGATGGATCTCCTCTGGATGTGATAGAACCGTTCCATCACGAACCCCAAGGCATTTTGGGAAAGCCCCAGGTGGAAATGGGAAAATGGCTGGTTGTAAAGGTTTACAGCATGGAAACAAGCCCTTCAGCCCAACTTGTCCACGCCGCCCCTTTATTTTTTTAAAGCTACTAAGCTAATCCCAATTGCCTGCATTTGGCCCATATCCCTCTATACCCATGTAACTGTCTAAATGCTTTTTAAAAGACAGAATTGTACCCGCCTCTACTACTACCTCTGGCAGCTTGTTCCACTCACCACCCTCTGAAAAAATTGCCCCTCTGGACACTTTTGTATCTCTCCCCTCTCTCCTTAAACCTATGCCCACTAGGCTTAGGCTCCCCTAGTTAAGGTACCAATCAGCCACCGTATAATTGTGTGACAGAACACACACGGGGGAGAAGGGGCTATTCTTGTTCCTGTGGTTCTACGAGGGTGAACAATGAAATGATTGCGTGTTGCCCACCCTTCCTTCTGTAAATCGGCCAAATACGGGTCTGGGAGTGACAGCTTATGTTTCAGACGACAGGTAGACTGGATTAACTGTCCAGTCAGCAGCAGGAGAACTTTCTCATTTTATCGAGCTTGGAGGGAAACCAGAAGTGAGGAATTGGAGGAAAACAATCTAAAGCTTGAAGCTTTGAACAACATGGAGGTGCAGGTTCGGAGTATTGGCCACACTTAATTGCCTTGTAGTGTCCAAAGTTGTGCAGGTCGGGTGGATTTGGGCATGGTTGATATGCGGGGGAGTGGGGATAGAGTGCTCTGTCAAAGGGTCGGTACAGGCGCGATGGGCCGAATGGCCTCCATCTGCATGGTGGGTGTTCTCCGGTTTTTAAATTCAGGAGGAGGAATCTGATCGTGGCAACGATTACGCACATCACCGTGACGACATTTATAAGCAGTTTCCCCAGAAGCTGCCGAGATACGTCTTGTTCCCACACAGCATGTCCATGGAAAAGGAAGGGCTTAATTTTCACCTCCAGAACACAACAGTTATTTCAGTATTTAATTTATATTCGATAAATTTCTGGATTGCTACTCAAAAAACTAGAGTGTCTGGTTAAAAACAAGGTAAGCGGCAACTCTAGTAACATACTGAAGTCTGGCGTCATCATTCAACATCAAGATGATAGTAAAACACTTCTTGGTTTTTAAAAAAAAACACTCTGTGGGCCCTGGTTTGCCATGTAGGGTTACCAACCCTCCCAGATTGCACCGGAGACGCGAAGGATTAATCCCGGGACATTACTGTAAATAATAACCAGGTGAAATTTTGCAGGGGCGTTAGAAGATTTGTTTTTATAAAATCTTCTTTCCTAACTAAAATGCTCGATGCGTAGGAGGGGGGAAACACAGGCCGTTTGGCTGAGAAGGAAGAGGGAGGCCATGTCGTGAAAGCTCCAGGAATGCATTGAACCAGAGTTGGCAACCCTCTGCAGGTAACTTGTTCTGCAATTGAGGTCAGGTGAGTTCTGAAAGCTGCCTGTGGCCGACCAGGAGACAAGAGGTGGAGGAGGAGTGAACAGTGAAACAAGTGGCTCCGGCCCTTTTTCAATCGTTATTTATTTCGGTTGGAAAGCCAGGGCGAGAGCATGAGGGACACAGTCTCACCATTTCGCCCCTCACTACCTCCTTAGCGTTAAGAAAAGACTCAGTCCAAATGTAAAGCCAGGGGCAGTGAGGGCCTGTGGAGAGAACCACACCAGCCAAGTAAAAAATACAAATGTAAAACAAATGTCAAAAAAATGAAGGATACATTCACAATAACATTCAATAATACAGAATAAATCACAAAATAGATTCTAGACACAGGGGCCTTCGTTCTTATGACTGTCACCTTGATATGACTTGTTCATAGAGAAAAGAGTCTTCCATCCTTTATTTAAAAAAAACAGTCTGCACACTGGTCAAATTTATCTTCCTTTGTCTCCTCTGTGTACAACAGAGCTGTTAGTCGAGAGAGTCACTATTGTCCAGGCCCAGGTCATTAACATTGGTCGTCTGCAGTTCCCCGTTGTCATCCTCCTCCTCCTCCTCTTCATCTTCAATCTCGTCCTCGTCGGTTCCATCCAGCGAGTCATCACCCCCGTGGCCAGCCATCATGGCCTGCTGCATGGCGAGGGTGGCGGTGTCAGAGGAGAGCGTCTGGAGACTGTCCATGGCCGCGGTCATTGTGCCTGAAAGGGAATGGGCTCATTAGCACCTGGAATTAAATCAAAGGAGATGGAAAGAGACAGGATGTGCGATGGAGAGAAAGTGAGACCGCGGCAGAGAGAGAGAATGGGGTGGAGAGGGAGAAAAAGAGAGAGACAGACAGGGTGGACGGGGAGAGAGAGAGAGAAAGACAGAGAGAGAGAGAGAGAGAGAGAGACAGAGAGAGACAGAGAGAGAGACAGAGAGAGAGACAGAGAGAGACAGAGAGAGACAGAGAGAGACAGAGAGAGACAGAGAGAGACAGAGAGAGACAGAGAGAGACAGAGAGAGACAGAGAGAGACAGAGAGAGACACAGAGAGACAGAGAGAGACAGAGAGAGACAGAGAGAGACAGAGAGAGACACAGAGAGACACAGAGAGACACAGAGAGACACAGAGAGACACAGAGAGACACAGACAGACAGACAGACAGACAGACAGACAGACAGACAGACAGACAGACAGACAAGGTGGAGGGAGGGAGAGACAGAGACATAGACAGGGTGGCAGGAGGGAGAGGGAGAGAGAGAGAGGGGCGGAGAGGGTGGGAGAGAGAAAGAGAGAGAGAGAGACAGACAGGCACGCAGACAGTGGAGGGAGGGAGAGGGGGGGAGAGAGAGAGAGGTGGGGCGGAGAGAGAGAGAGAGAGAGGTGGGGCAGAGAGAGAGAGAGAGATGGGGCAGAGAGAGAGAGGGAGGGAGGTGGGACGGAGAGTGTGAGACTTGATGGAGAGAGAGAGAGAGAGAGAGTGAGACTTGTCGGGGAGAGAGAAAGAGAGAGAGAGAAAGTGAGACTTGACAGGGGGAGGGAGAGAGAGAGAGAGAGAGTGAGACTTGACGGGGAGAGAGAAAGAGAGAGAGTGAGACTTGACGGGGAGAGAGAGAGACTTGACAGGGAGAGAGAGAGAGAGAGTGAGTGAGACTTGACGGGGAGAGAGAGAGAGAAAGACTTGAGGGCGGGAGAAAGAGAGAGACTTGACGGGGAGAGAGAGAGAGACTTGAGGGCGGGAGAAAGAGAGAGACTTGACGGGGAGAGAGAGAGAGAGACTTGAGAGAGAGAGACTTGACGGGGAGAGAGAGAGAGTGAGACTTGACGGGGAGAGAGAGAGTGAGACTTGACGGAGAGAGAGAGAGAGAGAGAAAAAGAGAGAGACTTGACAGGGGGAGAGAGAGAGAGAGAGAGAGTGAGACTTGATGGAAAGAGAGAGAGTGAGACTTGACGGGGAGAGAGAGAGACTTGACGGGGAGAGAGAGAGAGACACTTGACGGAGAGAGAGAGAGAGAGAGTGAGACTTGACGGGGAGAGAGAGAGAGAGAGTGAGACTTGACGGGGAGAGAGAGAGAGAGAGAGAGAGAGTGAGACTTGACAGGGAGAGAGAGAGAGAGAGAGAGACTTGAGGGCGGGAGAAAGAGAGAGACTTGACGGGGGGAGAGGGGGAGAGAGAGAGAGAAAGAGAGAGTGAGACTTGATGGGGAGAGAGAGAGAGAGAGAGACTTGACGGGGAGAGAGAGAGTGAAACTTGACGGGGAGAGAGAGACTTGATGGGGAGAGAGAGAGTGAGACTTGACGGGGAGAGAGAGAGAGAGAGAGAGACAGAGAGACTTGACAGGGAGAGAGAGAGAGAGACTTGACAGGGAGTGAGAGAGAGAGAGAGAGAGAGAGACTTGAGGGCGGGAGAAAGAGAGAGACTTGACAGGAAGAGAGAGAGAGAGAGAGAGACTTGACAGGAAGAGAGAGAGACTTGAGGGCGGGGGAAAGAGAGAGAGAGAGAGTGAGACTTGACGGGAGAGAGAGAGAGTGAGAATTGACGGGAAGAGAGAGAGAGTGAGACTTGATGGGAAGAGAGAGAGAGTGAGACTTGACGGGGAGAGAGAGAGAGAGAGAGTGAGACTTGACGGGGAGAGAGAGACTTGACGGGGAGAGAGAGAGTGAGACTTGACGGGGAGAGAGAGACTTGATGGGGAGAGAGAGAGAGTGAGACTTGACGGGGAGAGAGAGAGAGAGAGAGAGAGAGACTTGACAGGGAGAGAGAGAGAGAGACTTGAGGGCGGGAGAAAGAGAGAGACTTGACGGGGAGAGTGAGAGAGACTTGATGGTGGGAGAAAGAGAGAGACTTGACGGGGAGAGAGAGAGAGAGAGACTTGACAGGGAGAGCGAGAGAGAGAGAGAGACTTGATGGTGGGAGAAAGAGAGAGACTTGACGGGGAGAGAGAGAGAGAGAGACTTGACAGGGAGAGCGAGAGAGAGAGAGAGACTTGAGGGCGGGAGAAAGAGAGAGACTTGACGGGGAGAGAGAGAGAGAGTGAGACTTGACGGGGAGAGAGAGACTTGACGGGGAGAGAGAGAGTGAGACTTGACAGGGGGAGAGAGACTTGATGGGGAGAGAGAGAGAGTGAGACTTGACGGGGAGAGAGAGAGAGAGAGAGACTTGACAGGGAGAGAGAGAGAGAGAGACTTGAGGGCGGGAGAAAGAGAGAGACTTGACGGGGAGAGTGAGAGAGACTTGATGGTGGGAGAAAGAGAGAGACTTGACGGGGAGAGAGAGAGGGAGAGAGACTTGACAGGGAGAGCGAGAGAGAGAGAGAGACTTGAGGGCGGGAGAAAGAGAGAGACTTGACGGGGAGAGAGAGAGAAAGAGAGAGAGAGTGAGACTTGACGGGGAGAGAGAGAGAGAGAGAGTGAGACTTGACGGGGAGAGAGAGACTTGACGGGGAGAGAGAGAGTGAGACTTGACGGGGAGAGAGAGAGTGAGACTTGACGGGGAGAGAGAGAGTGAGACTTGACGGGGAGAGAGAGACTTGATGGGGAGAGAGAGAGAGTGAGACTTGACGGGGAGAGAGAGAGAGAGAGACTTGACAGGGAGAGAGAGAGAGAGAGAGAGAGAGAGACTTGAGGGCGGGAGAAAGAGAGTGACTTGACGGGGAGAGTGAGAGAGACTTGATGGTGGGAGAAAGAGAGAGACTTGACGGGGAGAGAGAGAGAGAGAGAGAGAGAGAGACTTGACAGGGAGAGCGAGAGAGAGAGAG
Organism: Mustelus asterias; assembly: GCF_964213995.1. Taxonomy (NCBI): domain Eukaryota; kingdom Metazoa; phylum Chordata; class Chondrichthyes; order Carcharhiniformes; family Triakidae; genus Mustelus; species Mustelus asterias. The sequence goes on from NW_027592980.1 coordinate 17,262, forward strand.
AGAGACTTGAGGGCAGGAGAAAGAGAGAGACTTGACGGGGAGAGAGAGAGAGAGCGAGACTTGACAGAAAGAGAGAGAGAGTGAGACTTGAGGGAGAGAGAGAGAGAGAGTGAGACTTGAGGGAGAGAGAGTGAGACTTGAGGGAGAGAGATAGAGAGAGTGAGACTTGATGGAGAGAGTGAGTGAGAGTTGATGGAAGAGAGAGAGAGTGTGAGACTTGACGGAGAGAGAGAGTGAGTGAGACTTGATGGAAAGAGAGTGAGACTTGACGGGGAGAGAGAGAGTGAGACTTGATGGAGAGAGAGTGAGACTTGACGGAGAGAGAGAGAGAGAGAGAAGAGAGACTTGACGGGGAGAGAGAGAGTGAGACTTGAGGGAGGGAGAGAGTGAGACATGACGGAGAGAGAGAGAGAGAGAGAGTGAGACTTGACGGAGAGAGAGTGAGACTTGACAGAGAGAGAGAGTGAGACTTGACAGAGAGAGAGAGAGAGAGAGTGAGACTTGACGGAAAGAGAGAGAGAGAGACAGTGAGACTTGACGGAAAGAGAGAGAGAGAGAGAGAGAGTGAGACTTGACAGAGGGAGAGAGAGAGTGAGACTTGACAGAGAGAGAGTGAGAATTGACGGAAAGAGAGAGAGAAAGAGAGTGTGACTTGACGGAAAGAGAGAGAGAGAGAGTGAGACTTCATGGAGAGAGTGAGTGAGACTTGAGGGAGAGAGAGAGAGAGAGACTTGAGGGAGAGAGAGTGAGACTAGACGGAGAGAGAGCGAGAGAGTGAGACTTGAGGGAGAGAGAGAGAGAGAGAGACTTGACGGAAAGAGAGAGAGAGTGAGACTTGACGGGGAGAGAGAGTGAGACTTGACGGAAGAGAGAGAGAGAGAGTGAGACTTGATGGAGAGAGTGAGTGAGACTTGATGGAAATAGAGAGAGAGAGTGAGACTTGATGGAGGGAGAGAGAGTGGGACTTGACGGAAAGAGAGAGAGAGAGAGTGAGAATTGACGGAAAGAGAGAGAGAGTGAGACTTGACGGAAAGAGAGAGAGAGAGTGAGACTTGAGGGAGAGAGTGAGACTTGACGGAAAGTGAGAGAGAGAGTGAGACTTGATGGAGAGAGTGAGTGAGACTTGAGAGAGGGCGAGAGTGAGACTTGACGGAAATAGAGAGAGTGAGAGAGAGAGACTTGAGGGAGAGAGAGAGAGCGAGACTTGACGGAAAGAGAGAGAGAGAGTGAGACTTGATGGAGTGAGTGAGACTTGATGGAAATAGAGAGAGAGAGAGAGACACTTGAGGGAGAGAGAGGGAATGAGACTTGACGGAGAGAAAGAGAGTGAGACTTGAGGGAGAGAGTGAGAGAGAGAGACTTGACGGAAAGAGAGAGAGAGAGTGAGACTTGACGGGGAGAGAGAGTGAGACTTGACGGAAGAGAGAGAGAGAGAGTGAGACTTGATGGAGAGAGTGAGTGAGACTTGATGGAAATAGAGAGAGAGAGTGAGACTTGATGGAGGGAGAGAGAGTGAGACTTGAGGGAGAGAGAGAGTGTGAGACTTGACGGAGAGAGAGAGACAGAGAGAGTGAGACTTGATGGAAAGAGAGTGAGACTTGACGGGGAGAGAGAGAGTGAGACTTGATGGAGAGAGAGAGAGGGAGAGTGAGACTTGACGGGGAGAGAGAGAGAGAGAGAGAGAGAGAGAGAGAGAGTGAGACTTGACGGGGAGAGAGAGAGAGAGAGAGACTTGACGGGGAGAGAGAGAGTGAGACTTGAGGGAGGGAGAGAGAGAGAGAGAGAGAGTGAGACTTGATGGGGAGAGAGAGAGAGAGAGAGAGAGAGAGTGAGACTTGACGGAAAGAGAGAGAGAGAGTGAGACTTGATGGAGAGAGTGAGTGAGACTTGAGGAAGAGAGAGAGTGAGAGAGTGAGACTTGAGGGAGAGAGAGTGAGACTTGACGGAGAGAGAGAGAGAGTGAGACTTGAGGGAGAGAGAGAGAGACTTGACGGAAAGAGAGAGAGAGAGTGAGACTTGACGGGGAGAGAGTGAGACTTGACGGAAAGTGGGAGAGAGAGTGTGACTTGATGGAGAGAGAGAGAGTAAGACTTGAGGGAGAGAGAGAGAGACTTGACGGAAAGAGAGAGAGAGAGAGTGAGACTTGACGGAAAGAGAGAGAGAGAGTGAGACTTGACGGAAAGAGAGAGAGTGAGACTTGACGGAAAGAGAGAGAGTGAGACTAGACGGAAAGAGAGAGAGAGAGTGAGACTTGACGCAAAGAGAGAGAGAGCGAGACTTGACGGAAAGAGAGAGAGAGAGCGAGACTTGACGGAAAGAGAGAGAGAGAGCGAGACGTGACGGAAAGAGAGAGAGAGAGCGAGACTTGACGGAAAGAGAGAGAGAGAGCGAGACTTGACGGAAAGAGAGAGAGAGAGCGAGACTTGACAGAAAGAGAGAGAGAGTGAGACTTGAGGGACAGAGAGAGAGAGTGAGACTTGAGGGAGAGAGAGAGAGTGAGACTTGAGGGAGAGAGAGAGAGTGAGACTTGAGGGAGAGAGAGAGAGTGAGACTTGATGGAGAGAGTGAGTGAGAGTTGATGGAAGAGAGAGAGAGTGAGACTTGACGGAGAGAGAGATTGAGAGTTGACAGAGAGAGAGAGAGTGAGACTTGACAGAGAGAGAGTGAGACTTGACAGAGAGAGAGAGTGAGACTTGACGGAAAGAGAGAGAGTGAGAGAGAGAGAGAGAGAGTGAGACTTGACGGAAAGAGAGAGAGAGAGAGCGTGAGACTTGATGGAGAGAGTGAGTGAGACTTGAGGAAGAGGGAGAGTGAGACTTGAGGGAGAGAGAGAGAGCGAGAGACTTGAGGGAGATAGAGTGAGACTAGACGGAGAGAGAGAGAGACAGAGAGTGAGACTTGAGGGAGAGAGAGAGAGAGAGAGACTTGACGGAAAGAGAGAGAGAGAGAGAGACTTGAGGGAGAGAGTGAGACAGAGAGACTTGACGGAAAGAGAGAGAGAGAGTGACACTTGACGGGGAGAGAGAGTGAGACTTGACGGAAGAGAGAGAGAGGGAGTGAGACTTGATGGAGAGAGTGAGTGAGACTTGATGGAAATAGAGAGAGAGAGAGAGACTTGATGGAGGGAGAGAGAGTGAGACTTGAGGGAGAGAGAGAGAGAGAGAGAGAGAGACTTGACGGAAAGAGAGAGAGAGAGACTTGACGGAAAGAGAGAGAGAGTGAGACTTGACGGAAAGAGAGAGAGAGAGAGAGAGCGAGACTTGACAGAAAGAGAGAGAGAGAGAGACTTGAGAGAGAGAGAGTGAGACTTGAGGGAGAGAGATAGAGAGAGTGAGACTTGATGGAGAGAGTGAGTGAGAGTTGATGGAAGAGAGAGAGAGAGAGTGTGAGACTTGACGGAGAGAGAGAGAGAGTGAGACTTGATGGAAAGAGAGTGAGACTTGACGGGGAGAGAGAGAGTGAGACTTGATGGAGAGAGAGAGAGGGAGAGTGAGACTTGACGGGGAGAGAGAGAGAGAGAGAGAGAGTGAGACTTGACGGAGAGAGAGAGAGAGAGAGAAAAGAGACTTGACGGGGAGGGAGAGAGTGAGACTTGACGGAAAGAGAGAGAGAGAGAGTGAGACTTGATGGAGAGAGAGAGAGAGAGTGAGACTTGACGGAGAGTGAGACTTGAGAGAGAGAGAGTGAGACTTGAGAGAGAGAGAGTGAGACTTGACAGAGAGAGAGAGAGAGAGAGTGAGACTTGACGGAAAGAGAGAGAGAGAGAGAGAGAGTGAGACTTGACGGAAAGAGAGAGAGAGACAGAGAGTGAGACTTGATGGAAAGAGAGAGAAAGAGAGAGAGAGTGAGACTTGACGGAAAGAGAGAGAGAGAGAGTGAGACTTGATGGAGAGAGTGAGTGAGACTTGAGGAAGAGGGAGAGTGAGAGAGTGAGACTTGAGGGAGAGAGAGAGAGAGAGACTTGAGGGAGAGAGAGTGAGACTAGACGGAGAGAGAGAGAGTGAGACTTGAGGTAGAGAGAGAGACTTGACGGAAAGAGAGAGAGAGACTTGAGGGAGAGAGTGAGACAGAGAGACTTGACGGAAAGAGAGAGAGAGAGAGAGAGTGAGACTTGATGGGGAGAGAGAGTGAGACTTGACGGAAGAGAGAGAGAGAGAGAGAGAGTGAGACTTGATGGAGAGAGTGAGTGAGACTTGATGGAAATAGAGAGTGAGAGTGAGACTTGATGGAGGGAGAGAGAGTGAGACTTGAGGGAGAGAGAGAGAGAGACTTGACGGAAAGAGAGAGAGAGAGAGAGAGAGTGAGACTTGACGGAAAGAGAGAGAGTGAGACTTGATGGAAAGAGAGAGAGAGAGAGAGAGAGAGAGTGAGAATTGACGGAAAGAGAGAGAGAGAGTGAGACTTGACGGAATGAAGAGAGAGAGTGAGACTTGACGGAAAGAGGGAGAGGGAGAGTGAGACTTGAGGGAGAGAGAGAGTGAGACTTGAGGGAGAGAGAGAGAGACTTGAGGGAGAGAGAGAGAGCGAGACTTGACGGAAAGAGAGAGAGAGAGAGTGAGACTTGATGGAGTGAGTGAGACTTGATGGAAATAGAGAGAGAGAGAGAGACACTTGAGGGAGAGAGAGAGAGTGAGACTTGACTGAGAGAGAGAGAGAGAGAGTGAGACTTGAGGGAGAGAGTGAGAGAGAGAGACGTGACGGAAAGAGAGAGAGTGAGACTTGACGGGGAGAGAGAGTGAGACTTGACGGAAGAGAGAGTGAGACTTGATGGAGAGAGTGAGTGAGACTAGATGGAAATAGAGAGAGAGAGTGAGACTTGATGGAGGGAGAGAGAGTGAGACTTGAGGGAGAGAGAGTGAGTGTGAAACTTGACGGAGAGTGAGACTTGACGGGGAGAGAGAGAGTGAGACTTGACGGAGAGAGAGAGAGGGAGAGTGAGACTTGACGGGGAGAGAGAGAGAGAGAGTGAGACTTGACGGGGAGAGAGAGAGAGAGAGACTTGACGGGGAGAGAGAGTAAGACTTGAGGGAGGGAGAGAGTGAGACTTGACGGAAAGAGAGAGAGAGAGTGAGACTTGATGGAGAGAGAGAGAGAGTGAGACTTGACGGAGAGAGAGAGTGAGACTTGACAGAGAGAGAGAGAGAGTGAGACTTGACAGAGAGAGAGAGAGAGAGTGAGACTTGACAGAGAGAGAGAGAGAGAGAGTGAGACTTGACAGAGAGAGAGAGAGTGAGACTTGACAGAGAGAGAGAGAGAGAGAGTGAGACTTGACAGAGAGAGAGAGAGTGAGACTTGACAGAGAGAGAGAGAGAGTGAGACTTGACAGAGAGAGAGAGAGAGAGAGTGAGACTTGACAGAGAGAGAGAGAGAGAGAGAGTGAGACTTGACAGAAAGAGAGAGAGAGAGTGAGACTTGACGGAAAGAGAGAGAGAGAGAGAGTGAGACTTGATGGAGAGAGTGAGTGAGACTTGAGGAAGAGGGAGAGTGAGAGAGTGAGACTTGAGGGAGAGAGAGAGAGAGAGTGAGACTTGACGGAGAGAGAGAGTGAGACTTGAGGGAGAGAGAGAGAGATAGAGAGACTTGACGGAGAGAGAGAGAGAGCGAGACTTGACGGGGAGAGAATGAGACTTGACGGAAAGTAGGAGAGAGAGTGAGACTTGACGTAGAGAGAGAGAGAGTGAGACTTGAGGGACAGAGAGAGAGAGAGAGAGAGACTTGACGGAAAGAGAGAGAGAGAGAGAGAGTGAGACTTGACGGAGAGAGAGAGTGAGACTTGACGGAAAGAGAGAGAGAGAGAGTGAGACGTGACGGAAAGAGAGAGAGAGAGTGAGACTTTACGGAAAGAGAGAGAGAGAGTGAGACTTTACGGAAAGAGAGAGAGAGAGTGAGACTTGACGGAAAGAGAGAGAGAGAGTGAGACTTGACGGAAAGAGAGAGAGAGAGTGAGACTTGACGGAAAGAGAGAGAGAGAGTGAGACTTGACGGAAAGAGAGAGAGCGAGACTTGACAGAAAGAGAGAGAGAGTGAGACTTGAGGGAGAGAGAGAGAGAGTGAGACTCGAGGGAGAGAGAGTGAGACTTGAGGGAGAGAGAGAGTGAGACTTGCCGGAGAGAGAAGGAGTTAGACTTGACGGAGAGAGAGAGTGAGAGAGAGACAGAACCGAGAGAGACAGAGACTGGGATGGGAAATGGACAGGACGAGAGAGTTGGAGAAAAGTGGGGAAGTAAGAGATTGAGTTCAGACTGTGAGGGAGCAGACAGAGAACAAGTGAGAGAAGGCACGCACATTCCTGGTGCCCACGTATCAGATGGGAACAGAGCTGGGAGCACTGGGATATTGAGGCTGACTGTGTGTCAGACTATGAGGTGAGTGTTTAATTCCACCTACTGTCTGGGTTGCTGGGATTCCCTCCTTGCTGCTGTAACACTCCTGCTGCGATCGAGTCTGGCCAGAAGCGCTGAGTCGGTCGGTGTTGGGATTTGATTTTCTTTGCTTTAGGAGCTGGGTCAGGATTACTGGCATCAAGCATTGGCTGCAGGATACGCCGCCTGGCATTGATAAACCTGGTGGAAGACAGAACAGGGTTAAGGTCAAAGCCTGGGCTGCACCTGAGGGAGCAGGGTCTCCCCTCTTCCTCCAAGAACAAGAGTTCAGGTACTCAAAACTGCACTTCTGCACCTCAGGATATCCAACAATTCGAAACAGCAGCAATATGATGAAACTGTCCGAAACCTCCCAGTTCTCCTCCAAGCTGGAAACTTTCCTGACTGAATTTATCATCACTCCCTCATGGTCTCTGGTCTGGAATCTTGGAATTCTCAATCTAACATCACAGACGGCACGGTGGCACAGTGGTTAGCGCTGCTGCTTCACAGCACCAGGGACCCCCCGGATTCGATTCCCGGCTTGGGTCACCGTCTGGGTGGAGTTTGCATGCTCTCTCCATGTCTGCCTGGGTTTCCTCTGGGTGCTCCGGTTGCCTCCCACACTCCAAAGATGTGCAGGTTAGGTGGATTGGCCATGATAAATTGTCCCTTAGTGTCAGGGGGACTAGCTCGGGTAAATGCATGGGGTTATGGGGATGGGGCCTGGGTGGGATTGTGGTCGGTGCAGATTCGATGGATCAAATGGCCTCCTTCCGCACTATAGGATTCTATCACCCTGTGAGCACTATCACCAGAAAAGTGACCTTATAGTTGTTGGGTTATCATTAAAATACTAACATTGCTTAGAAAGAAAATGTGCTGTCCTTATCTAGTCCACCCACAGCCACGCGGTTTACTTTTAACTGCCCTCTGAAGTGGTCTAGTTTGTCACTCAAACTCCCTGTGGTCTGAGAAGTGCCTACGCCACCGCTCCAACCCTCCAACCAAATCACCTCGGGGCAATTAGGGATGGATAATAAATGCCAGCCTTGCCAGTGATGGCAACATCCTGAGAAAATGGTTCAAGGCCCACCATCATCCTGGCAGGGCAAGCAGAAGTGGACAATAAACATGACCGTGCCAGTTTGAGCCACATTCCAAGAACAAGCTTACAAAAGTAACTTCATGAGTGAAATCAGGCATCTGTTTCACAAGGAGATATTGTCCCCTGGGATTTATGGGGTAATTCTGCAGTCTGGTGATGGTAGGGCAGATGCCTCAGGAAACCATGCGCTGTGTTCAATCGCAACTGCTTCAGTCATGCCCTCTCCGTCTGTGCTGAACGCTCTTGTCAGTGATGCAAATGGAATTTATTTAAAGTTCTTAAAGTTTATTTATTAGCATCACAAGTAAGGCTTACATTAACACTGCAATGAAGTTACTGTGAATTTCCCCTAGTCGCCACACTCCGGCGCCTGTTCGGGTCAATGCACCCTAACCAGCACGTCTTTCAGATTGTGGGAGGAAACCCACGCAGACATGGGGAGAATGTGCCAACTCCGCACAGACAGTGACCCAAGCTGGGAATCGAACCCAGGTCCCTGGCGCTGTGAGGCAGCAGCGCTCACCATTGTGCAACTGGGGACTTGTCCTGTGTCGAGCTCCTTTGAACTGAACGGGTTAGTGCTAGGGTCAAACTGGTGGGCATGTTGCCCTGCACATTTGCCTGTGTGAGAGACCAGGCAGCCCGAAGGAGAGTGGGAAGCTGCAGTCAATTCCACTCGTACCTATTTACCAGGAGGTCCCACCCTCCTTGGTATTGGGAGGGGATGCGCTGACAGGAACGCTCAGCACTCACGGGAGGGCTGCGCAGGCTTGGCTCGAGCAAGACAATAATTTGGTTCGGGGACGAACAATGTCCCAAGATGATCTACCTGAACCTTACCACTGACAGACGCGGTGGCAGTATTGGGGCACCAGCCCACAGGGCATGTGGTCTGGTTTGGAATGGGCGCAGATCCTTCGGCTCAGTTTTCACTTGCTGGGAAATACAAGCAAGTGCCCACAGGATGCAGCCAGGTTTGGCTATCCTGCCTCCTGCAGTCAAACAGCCTATCACCGTTAGGCGGGTAAAATGGTGCTGCTTTTTGGACGCTTTACAGGAACATTTTGAGATTTTAAAAAATTTTCAGTGAGACAATGGAGGAGCTATTAGAATCATAGAATCCCTACAGTGCAGAAGGAAGCCATTCGGCCGATCGAGAGCATCGACAACAATCTCACCCAGACCCTATTCCCGTAACCCCACATATTTACCCCGCTGGCCGGGTGTGAGCGAAAGATTGGTCAAACAGGTAGGTTTTAAGGGGGTGAGCAAGTTGAAGCGATTGAGTGAAAGAATATCCCAGAGCTTTGATAACAGCAATCAAAAGTGGGATTAAAAAGAAATCAGGGGTGCACAAGAGGTCAGAGTTGTTGGGCTGGAGAAGATTGCAGAGACAGGGAAAGAAGAGGCAATGGAGAGATTTGAACACAAGGTTAAAGTCAAGGCGATGTTGGACCCAAAAGCAATGCAGGTCACAGGGGAATGGGATAAGGTGCAAGTTTCTGATGAGCTCATATTTACACAAATGGTGTGAGGTCACACTGGAAAACATTGGACTCATCAAGTCTGGCTGTTAAGAGATGCATGGAGAGTTTCCACAGCAGGTGACTGAGGGAGGGCAGGAGTGACATTCGAGAGGTCAGAGTTGCCAATGGAATTTGCAATTTCAGGAGACTTGGGACCAATAATTTCTCTCTTTTCATGGTCATATGGTATTGCAATTTATTCCCTTGCTGACTCACTAACATCTTATTTTCCTGTTCAACTATGTTCATTTTGAATCCTCAACCTTTTTAAATGCCAAATCTGAGATGTGAGTTTACCTCGGACACAGCGTGGAAGAGATACACATCCCCTTTCCCCAGTGCTGCCTGGCTGGTTTTGATTTGGACTGGATAACATTTTTTCCATTGGGGCGTCTGGAAATTTCTACAAGTTTAGACCAAGCGGCAGACCAACACTTTTTTTTAAAGAAAATCTCAGTCATATTTTCCACTAACATCTATTTATCAAGTTGAGGTCATTTTCATCACACGAGCAAACTCAATGATCCCACTCTCCTTGCCATCCCTATCCTGTCCTTTTGTCTGATCCAACAGTTGGTGCCTGACCAGATCCTATATCATTTATCGCTTTAACTATTAACAATCTGCCTGAAAAAAGAGAGTCCCAAAGTGACTTATAATTTCCAAAAGCAAGTTTGAGATGGAATGAAATAAGGAATTCCATTAAATCAAACCCCCGCCATCACCCGGTCTGCCTCATTAACTTCAACAGTCAGACAATCCAATACAAAAAACGGTATTGTGCAAATATTCAGGTCAAAATGAAATAGTTTAAGTACATTTGGAGGAGTTGACAGATAGTTAGGGCAGTGCACATAGCACTATGGAAGGAAAGGAGGGAAGGTGGAGGGGCAAGGGGGGTGACAGAGGGCAAGAAAGGGAAAGAGAAAGGGGCTGAAAGAGAAAGGGCTGAAAGAGGGGGCAATGAGAGAGAGACCCATAGAATCCCTACAGTGCAGAAGGAGGCCATTCAGCCCATTGAGTCTGCAGTGACTCTCTGAAAGAGCTGACCCTCTCCTTCTCTCTCCCATGCTGACCCTCCCTCTCTCCTTCCCGTCGCTGACCCGCTCGCCCTCTCGCTCCCAACGCTGACCCTCTCTCTCTTTCTCCCTCCCAACGCTGACCCTCTCTCTCTCGCCCTCCCGCTGACCCTCTCCATCTCTCTCCCATGCTGACCCTCTCTCTCTCCTTCCCGTCGCTGACCCGCTCGCCCCCAACGCTGACCCTCTCTCTCTCGCCCTCCCACTGACCCTCTCTCTCTTTCTCCCTCCCGACACTGACCCTCTCTCTCTCTCGTTGCTGACCCTCTCTCGCTCCCGACACTGACCCTCTCTCGCCCTCCCCCGCTGACTCTCTCTGCCTCCCGACACTGACCCTTTCTCTCTCTCTCCCCCTCCCGACACTGACCCCCTCTCTCTCCCTCCCGACCCTGACCCTCTCTCTCTCCCTCCCTCCCTCCCGACGCTGACCCACTCTCTCTCTCCTTCCTGACGCTGATCCTCTCTCTCTCCCCCATGCTGACCCCCTCTCCTCTCTCTCTCCTGTTGCATACAGTCTGCAAATTGGACCTGTGAATGAAACTGGAGCTCACTCACCCTCACTGATCTCTGCACCATGATCCTGGTAAGGTTGTTGGTTAGAGGATAGTTGCTAAGCCCATCTAATGCCATGTCCATCTCATCTTTTTCCTTTTTTCTTCCCCACCCTACCCATGTGGCTCACCCGGGGGGGGGGGGGGGGGGGGGGGGGGGGCGGCGGCGGCGGCGGCGCATATTGAACTCCAGACCATGGGGTCTAGACTAATAAATAAACTTGGTGTATTGGCTAACGCATCACTGCTCAGCAATTTAATTAGAGAACTTTCTAGCTTTAAGTTTTGAATTTATTTATTGGTGTCACAAGTAGGTTTACATTAACACTGCAATGGGGTTACTCTGAAAATCCCCTAGTCGCCACACCCTGTTCGAGGACACTGAGGGAGAATTTAGCATGGCCAATGCACCTAACCAGCACGTCTTTCAGACTGTGGGAGGAAACCGGAGCACCAGAAGGAAACCCACACAGACACGGGGAGAACATGCAGACTCCAAACAGACAGTCACCCAAGCCGGGAATCGAACCAGGGTACCAGGCGACGTGAGGCAGCAGTGCTGACCACTGCGCCACCATTCCGTCCTTATAATCTATAAGATCTACAAACTCAGTATTGGGAGCTCAGGGTCCATTTACTCATTTAACCAGTCGAGCCTCAAAAAAAGAAGTCTCAACTAAAGGAGTACTCAACTACTGTGAGGGAGGTTTCGCTCCCCCATAACAACCAACGCAAAAGTGGAAGATTGTAACCAAGACCTACAAATCTACCACAAGATGAAATCTATAGACAGTGTCAAAATAAAGATATTTCTGACTTTGCAGTGATATCCGCAAAGTGTGCTGGGACTTGTGGTTTGATGGAGTGAGGGATGATTTGCTGTTTGACTACACTCCCCAGAATTGTGCAACCTCTAACCAGCATCAAACTGGGCCAGGTTCTTCTTTTAATAGCTACCTGTTGTCAGGGCAACACTGCTGCTGCTGGCAAATTCAGCTGCTGCCGTAGTTTTACTTGAGCAAAAATAGAACACTTTAATTGTTGAAAACAAAAGGCATTTTATTTCATAAGAGATCTTGTACGTGAGGTACATTCTGCTTATCAGAGCAAAAGGAGGGAGGTTGGTGGAAGGCAGAGGAACTGAACCCCCCCCGACAGAAAAAGGGTTCTGAATACACTTACTGAGGAGGTTGGCCAAGGGGGCATCTCAGCATTGTAGTGTCACCCCCAGCACCCACTGGACCTCCCAGGAGAGGGTGGGGCGGGGGGTAGTGGTTATGGAGGGGAGAGGTCAAAGGCAGTAGACAGAGCAAACTGCCGAATGTGTTAAAGCATGAGCCGAAATATAGAATAGCACAATATTACTGCACTGCAAGAGACCTTTCAATTCATCCTGACTGTACCAGTTCTCTGAAAGAACTCTCCATTTGTCCTTTGCCGACAGCTTTTTAAGTCTGATTTTTCGAGTTTTAAAGGGAAAAAGTAAAAAGGTAGTTAAAATACTGCTTCCAACAATAGCACGGTGGCACAGTGGTTAGCGCTGCTGCCTCATAGCGGCAGGGACCCGGGTTTGATACCCGGCTTGGGTCACTGTCTGTGTGGAGTTTGCACGTTCTCCCCATGTCTGCGTGGGTTTCCTCCGGGTGCTCCGGTTTCCTTCCACAGTCCTGGTTAGTGTGCACTGGCCATGCTAAATTCTCCCTCAGTGTTACCCGCACAGGCACCGGAGTGTGGTGACTCGGGGATTTTCACAGTAACTTCATCGCAGTGTTAATGTAAGCCTACTTGAGATTAATAAATAAATCTTACTAGGACATTGAGTCGAGGTCCTAATAAGCCAATGGACAAAAAAATTGCTCTAAGCCACTACAATAGGATATTGGGTGGGAAAGGAAAGACAGAGAATGAAGAATGTTTTTTTTTTAAAAACAGCACATTCACAACTTCCAGATGCCATAAAGTCTTTTACAGCTCAAGGAAACAGTTCTGACCTGCTGTAATGTAGCAGATAAACCCCAGACAGTGTAAAGTGTAATTGGTTGAGGGATAAATCATGGCCAGACCAACGGGGGAGAAAGCTCTTGCTTTTCTCCCAATAGTGATATTTTATATTCACCTACCAGGGCAGACAGGGGGCCTCGGTTTAGTCTCTCCAGTAAGAGACAGCACCTCCGACAGTGCTGAGCTCCCGCAGTGCGGCACAGAAACATTAACGTAGATTTTGCACTCGGGTCCCTGGCGGGAGATTTCATTGCACGGGCCTTCTGACTCTCAGTGAGCCACGCCTGACATTATATAACAAATTAAAATGCGGTGCTGCAATTTGTTATTTTTTAAAAAAGAAAAGAAATTGCTCAAACTGCTCAGCATCCGTGGAGGGGGAAACTGCTGCGGAGTATTACAAGCATTTTGTTTTTGTTTTGTTTTTGATTTCAGGATTGCAGCATCTGCAGGATTGTAGTTTTACATTACAAAGGCGACTTTCCACACCATAGGATTATTGCCCAGGTCTGGTTACACATGTGGAGCACTGCGTGCAATTCTGGTCGCCCTGCTACAGGAAGGATGTTATTAAACTGGAAAGGGTGCAAAAAGGATTTACAAGGATGTTACTGGGACTGGAAGGTTTGAACTATAAGGGGAGGCTGGATGGGCTGGGACTTATTCCCCTGGAGCGTAGGAGGATGAGGGGGTGACCTTATAGAGGTTTATAAAATCATGAAGGGCATAGATAAGGTGAATAGCTAAGGCCATTTCCCCAGGGTAGGGGAGTCCAAAACTAGAGGACATATGTGAGAGGGGAAAGATTTAAAAAGGGACTGGAGGGACAACTTTTCCACACAGAATGGTGCGTATTGGGAATGAACTGCCAGAGGAGGTGGTAGAGGTAGGTACAATTGCAACATTTAAAATACATTTGTCGAGGTACATGGATGGGGACGGTTTAGAAGGATATTTGATTTGATTTATCATTGTCACATGTATTGAGATACAGCGAAAATTATCGTTTCTTGCATGCTGTACAGACAATACATACTGTTCATAGAGAAGGAGAGGAGAGGGTGCAGAATATAGTGTTACAGTCATAGCTAGGGTGTAGAGAAAGATCAGCTTGGTACAGTTTTAAAAGCATAGAACGGGAGTAAAAGATAGAATTAGAGTGTAAGCTGGGGACAGCTCGCAAGAAGTTGCCACACCATCTTGGAAACAAATGTACCAAACCGCAGGCAAATGGGACTAGGTCAGTTTAGGAAACCTGGTCGGCATGGACGAGTTGGGCCGAAGGGCCTGTTTCCGTGCTGTATAGCTCTATGACTCTAAATTGGGAAGTTAAAGGCCGGGGCAGCTTAACCCAATTGGCATTTGAAACTCGTGGGGCCCAGCAGTTGTTACTTGGGTCAAACGAAGCCAGCAACAGGTCTCACCATCTCCTGCCTCAAGGTGGCAGCACCACCCTGTAGCATGAAACTGGCCTGTCGACACTGTGCGCTGCTCATTTAACGACACCCTACGGGACGCAGGAGTTCTCCAGGAATTTTCCAGAAAGTTCTCAGAAACAGTGAAGCGCTTTTTTGTTCGAAGGAGCTGGAAAAGCACTTACAGATCCAATTTCATCTTTGCAAAGCGTTTATCTCTGTAAAGTTATTGAAATAAAGAATGGATGAGGTGGGGGGGGGGGGGGGGCCGTTGGGGGGGGGGGCGAGAGCCATTTAAAGACAACCACGGGCTAAAGTTGTGAAGTATTTCTGGGATTTGTGTTTGCAGACACTGCAATCTTGCAAAACATCTAAAAAGCGAAGGGCACAACCTTTCGAGTGTAGAATCCACTGCAGTCATGAGATCTGTCACCTGGATTCTAAATACTGTACCTGCTTTATTTTAAAATCAATTGGTTTAATTGCGGTAATCATGCCGCACACATTGTGTGTAAAGGTTATAAAGCATCGGCACTGAGGTGATTATAGTTAGTGTCAGATTACCGTTACTGTGAACTTTACAGTGAGGTGAATATGCAGCAATATCGTCCCAGACAGAATGTGAAGCCAAGTAATTCTACCATCTCGTGTGAGCCCGGCAGAATCTGTTAAAACAGATTCAAAAGCTCCCCTTTTGCTGTATCCTGCTGTGTAGCATGTTCATTAAGTGCAGCGCAATCGAACGAGGTCGTTTTTGACACTCCCAGTTCACCCGTCCACAGTAGAAGGGTTGTCGCAGTGTCAATTCTGCACTGAACCGGGTTTAGAATGTATAAATGCATTCGACACGAGAGCTTCCCTGCCAGCAGACAAGAGGAGCCTTCATACCATCTGTCTGGGACTAGACTTCACCCAGTTTGCACCGTTGAAAGGACAGTTTCTAACCCACTGTATAAACACACTCGGTCACACAAGAGAACAAAATGGGCCAAAGAAATTGAGGTTCACAACCGCCATCATCTAATTGTGAGCCAGAACAGGCTTCAATGGCTGAATTTTTTAAAATTAATTTATGGGACAAGGACGTTGCTGGCTGGTCAGCATTTATTGCTCACCCTCGTTGCCCTTGAACTGCAAGTCTTGCTAGGCCATTTCAGAGGGCAAATGAGTGTCAACTGTGGCTCTGGAGTCACATGTAGGCCAGACCAGGTAAGGATGGCAGATTTCCTTCCCTAAAGGACATCAGCGAACCGGATGGGTTTTCACGACAATCGACAATAGTTTCATGGTCACCAGTAGATTCTTAATTCCAAATTTTTTTTAAAAATCGAATTCAATTTCTACCATCTTAGCTGTGACGGGATTTGAACCTGGGTCCCCAGAACATCAGCTGAGTTTCTGGATTAATGGTCTGGCGATAATACCACTAGGCCATCTCCTCCCCCGATGAATGGCCCACACCGTACTATCTCCCCCCACTCCCAGCCAGCCATTCTTGTTGCAGCAATCTGTTGGGTGGCACAGTGGTTAGCACTGCTGCCTCACAGCACCAGGGACCCGGGTTCAATTCCCAGCTTGGGTCTCTGTCTGTGCAGAGTCTGCACGTTCTCCCCGTGTTTGCGTGGGCTTCCTCCGGGTGCTCCGGTTTCCTCCCACAGTCCGAAAGACGTGCTGGTTAGGTGCATTGACCCAAACAGATGCTGGAATGTGGCGACTAGGGGAATTTCACAGTAATTTCATTAAAGTGTTAACGTAAGCCTTACTTGTGACTAATAAATAAACTTTACCTTACCTTTTACCTAAAATCTGACTTGAACACCTCAATATAAAATGGGTTCATGCTATATTGAACCCATCTCCACTCTGAAGTGGATGGATGAAGAGAAAATAAATTTTTAAAAAAGTTTATGTATTGGTCACAAGTAGGCTTACATTAACACTGCAATGAAGATACTGTGAAAATCCCCTAGTCGCCTGTTCAGGTACACTGAGGGAGAATTTAGCACGGCCAACACACCTAACCAGCATGTCTTTTTGGAGCATGGGAGGCAGCCGGAGCACCCAGAGGAAACCCACGCAGACACAGGGAGAATGTGCAGACTCCGCACAGACAGTGACCCAAGCCAGGAATTGAACCCGGGTCCCTGGCGCTGTGAGGCAGCAGTGCTAACCACTGTGCCACCGTTCTGCCCACAAATCTAAGATTTAAACTCAAAGTGGCTGCACGTGCGACTTCACTGGAGGTTAACGAATGGGAGAAATATAGAGGAGGAGGAAGTATATAAAATGAAGAGTTGATACCAACCCCATCAACCTCCCAGCTGGGTTACTTCTAAAAAAAAAACGAGAACATTTCAGCCATGTGTATTACCAACTTGCAAAGTTTCCTGAATCTTGGGATAGTAGGGAGAATTGGAAATCATTATTCAAATACAAGAAGAACAAACGAGCAAGTGAGTTTAACGTCAGGATGGGGAGAATTAACTTGATCCAGTATCGGGGGCAGAAGAAGTGAACATTTGGATAAGGAGGAGCATCTTAGGAACTTGGCCGATTTGTGAAAGATAGCGAGTATCTGACTGTCCTGGAGAACCTCGAAAACCACGGGACTTCCTCACAGAATCCCAACAGTGCAGAAGGAGGCTACTTGACCCATCGAGTCTGCACTGACTCTCTCTGTCATCTTACTCAGGCCCACCCCCCAGCCTATCCCCGATGATCCCACACATGGCTAATCCATCTAAAGTTTATTTATTAGTGTCACAAGTAGGCTTACATTAACACTGCAATGAAGTTGCTGTGAAAATCCTCTAGTCGCCACACTCCGGCACCTGTTCAGGTTCACTGAGGGAGAATTTAGCACGGCCAATTCACCTAACCTACACATCTTTTGGACTGTGGGAGGAAACCAGAGCACCCGGAGGAAACCCACGCTGACACGGGGAGAACGTGCAGATTCTGCACAAACAGTGACCAGCCTCTGGAATTGAACCCGGGTCCCTGGTGCTGAGGGGCAGCAGTGCTAACCACTGCGCCGCCTGAAGTGTCATTTGAGGTTCAGGCAAATTTCAGAGGCCACCTAACTCCCCGTCCAAAAGAACGGCAGCGCGCACAGATCCAAACGGAGCATGGGCTTTAAACCTGCTGTCAAGACCTGGACTGAGAGATTGTAGGAGTTTGTGTTTAGCTGTTGCTGTGTGTTGTAAACAGTTTTCCTGCTTATAAATAAATAGCTATTGCCTTTATCCACTGGTGGTCACCCAGAGTTTTAGTTACTACACTGACCTCAAATAGAGTTACTGAGGAGGAGAACTGGTCATTGTCACATTTCAACATCCTCGGGGGTTACCATTGACCAGAAACTGAATTAGCCAGATAAATACTGTGGCCACAAGGGTAGGTCAGAGGCTAGGAATCCTGCAGTGGGTAACTCACCTCCTGACTCCCCAAAGCCTGTCCACTATCTACAAGACACCAATCAGCAATGTAAAGGAAACCCTTCACTGGGTGAGTGCAGCTCCAACAACACTCAAGAAACTAGACACCATCCAGGACAAAACAACCCACTTGATTGAGCTTTCCTCAAACACTCACTTCCCCTCCCACTGACATACAGTGGCAGCAGTGTGTACTATCTACAAAATGTACTCCAGGAATTCACCAAGGTTCCGAAAGCAGCACCTTCCAAATCCACGACCATTAACACCTAGAAGGACAAGGGCAGCAGATATGTGGGAACACCACCACCTGGAAGATCCCCTCCAAACCATTCACCGTCCTGACTTGGAAATATCGCCGTTCTTTCACCGTCAATGGGTCAAAATCCAGGGACTCCCTCCCTAACAGCATTGTGGATGTACCTACGTGACATGGACTGCAGTGTTTCAAAAAGGCAGCTCACCACCACCTTCTCAAGGAATTAGGGATGGGCACTAAATGCTGGTCTAGCCAGCGACGCCTACATCCTATAAAAGAAAAACCTTTTTGAGAGATCTTGTGCGCACATTGGCTGCCACACTTACAGCAATGCAACAGTGACTACATTTCAATGTTCCTCATTGGCTGTTGTGTGCTTTGGGATGACCTGCGCTCATGAAAGGTGCTACATAAAGGGAAAGACTCTTAGTACTGTAGAGGATCAGAAGGACCTTGGGGTCCGGGTCCATAGGACTCTAAAATCGGCCCCGCAGGTGGAGGAGGTGGTTAAGAAGGCGTATGGTGTGCTGGCCTTTATCAATCGAGGGATTGAGTTTAGGAGTCCGGGGATAATGATGCAGCTATAGAAGACCCTCGTCAGACCCCACTTGGAGTACTGTGCTCAGTTCTGGTCGCCTCATTACAGGAAGGATGTGGAAAAGATTGAAAGGGTGCAGAGGAGATTTACAAGGATGTTGCCTGGATTGCCTTATGAGGATAGGCTGAGGGAACTCGGTCTTTTCTCCTTGGAGAGACGTAGGATGAGAGGAGACCTAATAGAGGTATATAAGATGTTGAGAGGTATAGATCGGGTGGACTCTCAGAGGCTTTTTCCCACGGTGGAAATGGCTGCTACGAGAGGACAAAGGTTTAAGGTGCTGGGGGGTAGGTACAGGGGAGATGTTAGGGGGAAGTTTTTCACACAGAGGGTGGTGGGTGAGTGGAATTGGCTGCCATCAGTGGTGGTGGAGGCAAACTCAATAGGGTCTTTTAAGAGACTCCTGGATGAGTACATGGGACTTAATAGGATGGAGGGTAATAGGTAGGCCTAAAAGGTAGGGATATGTTTGGCACAACTTGTGGGGCCGAAGGGCCTGTTTTGTGCTGTAGTTTTTCTATGTTTCTATAAATCCAAGTTCTCTATTTCATAGTGGTAGCAGCTCTAAGGAAACACTGGACAGGCATCCAGTAGCTTTCCGACATGGTTCCATACAAAGGTTGTCAGTGAAAACTGATTCCGCTGGATTTCTGGATGTTTGGAAGGTGAGAAGCTCAGTTGAGACAAAAAGAACATTCTCGCACTTGCCAGCAGTGACAAGTGCCATTCTCCACCGCACAATTACGGGAGCTTAGCTTTTCAAACCAACAGAACCAGAACAGACAGGAGAATATATCCAGGGCTGCAGGGGATAAAAGTAAAGAGGAATAATGAGTTGTGAACAGAATAGAATAGTGAATAATAAGTGGTAGCAGCTCAAGCGATTGGCATGAGGTAAATACACTTTGGACATAAAAATGGCAGACAGGAATGTTATCCAAATTGGAAATGTAATGGATCTGCGGAAATCTAGATTGGTAAGGAAGTAGGGGGGAGGAGGGAGAAGGGAGACAGAGACAGTGATGGAGGCGGTGGCTGGAGCGGGCGGGCGGAGGAGGGGGTGATGATGGAGGAGGGGGTGATGAAGGGCAACCAAGACCCGTGTTGGGGAAGATCGAGGAAAGGGTTGCAGACAGGGAGGCCGATCGAGGCGGGGGTTGGTGCAGGGGGAGAGTGTGAGGGCGGAGGGAGGGGAGGGGGAGAGAGTGAGGGAGGGAGCAGGATATGGAAGGTGGTCATCGAAGTTGTGCGAAACTGCAACTGTAAAAAACTGTTTCTTGATAATAAGAAAGCAGCAACCTGGCACCACGACACCATCCAACCTCCCCGCAAGTTAAACATCCTCCTGAGCTGGACACATCCTCACTTATAGCATCAGGCGAGTCTCGATGAGTAATCAGAAATATCGCCTGACTGGAGTATCCATGAATAAAAGGTGAGAACAGCTAATCCTGGATATCGCTAGCATTCCGATTGGGAATACTAAAGGGGTGATGGGGATTGGTCATTTTGTGCTCAGGAAATGCCACGATAACATCCCTGGATTGGAGGCAGTCAGTGAAAATGCCTACAGCCTGGACAACCATGTCTGCAGAACATTCTCAGCAAAGTTTTTATCCGCCTCAAAAGATATCTGAAATGATTTCCGCTTTAGTCTGTCGCTGTGTCTGCTATTTTCAGTGCACTGTGTGGGTAGGAGCTACTTGCAGTGTTCAGCTTAATCTGACTGTTAAAGTGTCCCTTTGTTTCCACCTCCCTCCCACCTCCCCAAACTTATCTGTTCCACTTCACCATAATGCTGTGGCTAAAAGCAGGGATAATGGGTGAATTCTTCCAAGGGGACAGGGCCTGCTGTGCCTCTGATTCTCTGCTCAGTGAACAGCTGAACTGTAGCAGGCCCTCACACAAGGCTTGCTTTGTCTGCCGCTTTCCTTTTAACCCCAGGCGGTGTTGGAAGGACGCCCGAAGCCAGGTTGGCAGCAGCACATTCAATAAGCTTTCTGTCAAAATTGTTCACGATCCGTTACAAGCAGAGTCACTCTTTAACTCCTTGCATGGATACTGCGAGGTAGTGCCACGTTGGAGGTGCCCGTGGTCACGCAAGAGCCCACGGGTGGGAGCGTGGTCTGATGATGTAAAGTGGCATTCCCATGTGCTGTTACAGGGGCGGCACGATGGCACAGCGGTTAGCACTGCTGCCTCACAGTGTCAGGGATCCGGGTTCGATTCCTGGCTTGGGTCACGTGGGAGAACGTGCGGAGCCTGCATGTTCTCCCAGTGCCTGCGTGGGTTTCCTCCGGGTGGCTCTGGTTTTCTCCCACGGTCCGAAAGGCGTGCGGGTTAGGTGCATTGGCCATACTAAATTCTCCCTCACTGTACCCGAACAGGCATTGGAATGTGGCAACGAGGGGATTTTCACAGTAACCTCATTGCAGTGTTAATGCAAGCCTACTTGTGATTCTAATAAATAAACTTAAACTGAAGCAATCATGGGAAGGACTCCACAGGCTGCGCTGGATAAGTTGGCAGAACAGGGAAAAAATACTTCACCGAACAGGGTAACTGAAGTCAGTCCATCAACACCTCCTCACGCTACAGTGAGGAGTGATTCCTCAGGGATTGCATGGTGAGCGAAGAGACAGAGAACTGTCCATCCATAGGAACAGTGGAGGCCATTCAGCCCCTCAAGGGTACTCAGCCACTCAGATCAGATCATGACTGATCAGCACCCCAACACTACTTACTTGCCTTTGCTCTGTCTCCTTTGATAGCCTTAAATAACACAACCCATCGGTGTTGGACATCAATGCTTTAAGAGAGTTACAGCCTTTCTCTGCGCTTGGTGTGGAAGATGCTCTTTCTGATATTGCACTGAATGGATGGGTGCTAATTTTAAAATTGTCCTCTCCCTCTGGGTCTCAATCAACCCCATCAGATCATTTCCTCATTTTAGACACTTCATTAGATCACCTTTCAATCCTCTAAACTGAAGGAAATAGAAATCAAATGTGTGCAAATTGCCCTCACGGTTTAACCCTTGGCCCGGTATTGCACTGCAACTTCTCTTTGGCCATCACGTCTAGCCTGAGGCATGGTGACTGCGACAAAAATGGAATGGGGTCTGATGGAGGTTCTGCCCAACACTGGCTTTGCTCCCTCCCGCTTTGCATTCCAACTCGTTTGAGATAAAGGCCGAGGGTCCACGAGCCTTTAACCTGTGCACTCCTTGGAAATGAATCGACATCCTCCATTGATGTGCTTCCATTCACTACAGGATAGAATCGGAGTCCGCACGAGTGAAGTCGTTGAGAAGTGTGGCACAGCACCGGAAAAATCCAAAACGGTGGGAGAGAAAAGGGAGCTGCTGAACTGACCTTTGGCGCAGCAAACGGCAACTCGGGAAACTTGGCAAATCACACCCAACACTAAACTCTGCTTCATCTTTATCTGGGTTGTGAGGAGGAGGGGATAACGTTTTTGTTAGAGAGGCCTGTAGCCCTTTGCAGAAAAAGGGTGAGATCAACCCAGGAAACGTTTCCCCTAATCTCAGAATCACAGAATTGTTATGGAGGAGAAGGTGGCTATTCGGCCCTTCGTGTCTGCACTGGCTCTCCAAGCGAGCATCATAACTTATTGCCATTCCCCTGCCTTTTCCCTGTACCCCTGAATTTGTTTCCATTCAAATGATCATACAATGCCCTCTTGAGTGCCTCAATTGAACCTGCCTCCACCACGCTTCCAGGCAGTGCGTCCCACTCGCTGTGTGAAACTGTTTTCCTCACATTACACTTGCTACTTGAACATTTTACGAGAGGTAACTGTTTCTCCCTGTCTACTCTGTCCAGCCCCCTCACCAGTTTGAATATCTTTAATCTGGCTAGTATGAAGCAGCAGGGATTTGGCAATAAGTGGCCATTGGTTCTTTGGTGAGGGTGAGGTAAAGGCAAAACTCAGCACAAACAAAACTACACATTCATAAGAACATAAGAAATAGGAGCAGGAGTAGGCCATCTAGCCCCTCGAGCCTGCCCCGCCATTCAATAAGATCATGGCTGATCTGACGTGGATCAGTACCACTTACCCGCCTGATCCCCATAACCCTTAATTCCCTTACCGATCAGGAATCCATCCATCCGCGCCTTAAACATATTCAGCGAGGTAGCCTCCACCACCTCAGTGGGCAGAGAATTCCAGAGATTCACCACCCTCTGGGAGAAGAAGTTCCTCCTCAACTCTGTCTTAAACCGACCCCCCTTTATTTTGAGGCTGTGTCCTCTAGTTTAACTTCCTTACTAAGTGGAAAGAATCTCTCCGCCTCCACTCTATCCAGCCCCCGCATTATCTTATAAGTCTCCATAAGATCCCCCCTCATCCTTCTAAACTCCAATGAGTACAAACCCAATCTCCTCAGCCTCTCCTCATAATCCAAACCCCTCATCTCCGGTATCAACCTGGTGAACCTTCTCTGCACTCCCTCCAATGCCAATATATCCTTCCTCATATAAGGGGACCAATACTGCACACAGTATTCCAGCTGCGGCCTCACCAATGCCCTGTACAGGTGCATCAAGACATCCCTGCTTTTATATTCTATCCCCCTCGCAATATAGGCCAACATCCCATTTGCCTTCTTGATCACCTGTTGTACCTGCAGACTGGGCTTTTGCGTCTCATGCACAAGGACCCCCAGGTCCCTTTGCACGGTAGCATGTTTTAATTTGTTTCCATTCCATCTTGGTCTGACTTGAGTGGTGAGTCTGTGAAATTCATTACCACAAGAAGCAGTTGATGCCAAAACATTGAATGTATTCAAAAGGCGGCTGGATATAGCACTTGGGACGAATGGGACCAAAAGTTATGGGGAAGAAGCAGGATTAGGCTATTGAGGTGGATGATCAGCCATGATCGTAACGAATGGCGGGGCGGGCTCGAAGGGCTGAATGGCCTCCTCCGGCTCCTATCTTCTATGTTTCTACCTATGACTCAAATTGCTGGGATATACTCCACGCTAACTGGGAAGGAATAGTTAGGAAAACGGTTGTTGCCATATTAGAATGGCGATGAAATGAATGGCCCCCCTGATAATAGGTGTCTACATGCACAAACGCACGTGTCTGATGTGCAGTTCTGTTCATCAGTGCCCCAACATATCATTCATTTCTTTGGAACCATCCCCAACACGCTTACTGTTCAATCCCTTCACACGACACTCGGTTCCCCAGGCTCCCACTAAGCAGTTTCGGACACGCCTCCACCCAATCCCAACACTATTCTGTAACTTTTGACTTCGCTTTTATCATTAGCTTCTTTCGCTATTCAGGTCAAATGTGAACCAAGTATATTCTCGATTGGCTAGACAAAGCTGAAGAGAAGCAGTCTGCAAGCAGGGGACAAATTCCCAGGGGTACATTAGCTTCTCCTGCTCTCTTTACTTTGAAGAACCACTTCTAATATAATGCCCTCGGCTCCCTATTGCAGTGGGACTTGCCCCATTTACACAGTAATGTGGATCCCTCAATATCAAAGCAATAAGCAATAAGGTCAGTTGTAAATTTCTCTCTCTCTATCTACTGGATCTTCCCCTAAAACATGAGAAATAAAATTATTTGAAAATTTGCAAAAAAAGGATCATTGGAAAACAAGGGGGTTCAATAAAATGATCCTTAGTTGAGGAGGTCAAGAGTGATGAGGGGGTGAATAAGGGAAGACTGTTTCATTGGCAAGGGTCAACATCCACACGGTGTAGATTTAAGATAATTGGCAATAGAACCAATGTGTGGGGGAGATGTGGGTAACTTTTTTCATCCAGCAAGTTATTTCAATCTGCATGAAAGGAAAGGGAAAGCAGATTTGATAGTAATTTCTAGATATCTGCTTAAAAAGGAAAGGACTGCAGAACGATGGGGGAAGGCAGGGTAGTG
>NW_027592981.1:0-41490 GCF_964213995.1 Mustelus asterias
AATTCTCCCTCGGTGTACCCAAACAGGCGCCGGAGTCTGGCGACTAGGGGATTTTCACAGTAACTTCATTGCAGTGTTAATGTAACTTTTTAGCAACACCATAGAATGTGCATTAATCTCAGGAGATAGGATATGTGTAAATCAGGAGATTTCCCACATGGACAATCTGTCCAATGGAGGAACTCCTGAGGGAACTCCAACAGAAGGTTGTGTCTGTGCCTAAAGTTACTCTTCCACCACAAGTCATGGCAGGAAGGCAGTGGAAGGCCCATGGATTTTAAGCTTCTGTGGGTGTGTGCAAATCCTTGTAAGGCACGGTGGCACAGTGGACCCGGGTTCAATTCCCGACTTGGGTCACTGTCTGTGTGGAGTTTGCACATTCTCCCCGTGTCTGCGTGGGTTTCCTCCGGTTTCTTCCCACAGTCCAAAAATGGGCAGGTTAGGTGGATTGGCCATGGTACATTGCCCCTTAGTGTCAGGGGGACTAGCTAGGGTAAATGCATGGGGTTATAGGGCTAGGACCTGGGTGGGATTGTGGTTGGTGCAGACTCAATGGGCCGAATGGCCTCTTTCTGCACTGTAGGATTTTATGAAACCCCACTATGTACCTTCCTTTGTTCTGAGAATCAAAATGTTTGTCTACATACAGCGCTCCAATGGCATTTAATCCTTTGGCTCTTTCTTTGAAACCAAGATTCATTTCCTCTGCACATCTTCAAAATGCTGAATCTAAACCGTGTCAAGCACACAAACCTTTTTGGCAGCAAGAGGTGGAAAATCTCGTGTTATTTGAAGGTTTGTTGATAAAACGAGGAACATCGTGTAAAGGTTTCTTTTAAACAGAGCAGGAGCCCAAGCTGCGATACAACCAGAAAGAATATTTTCTATGGTGCAGTTTCAATGTGTTCTTATTTACATAAATAACTTGCTCTCTGACCAGTTTGATGATGGTGTTTCCCTTTTAATTAAACCTCAGATTCGAACTTTGATTTTGTTCTGCCTTGTCTTTTGGATGAGATGTTAAATTGGGGCTCCATCTATTATCTCAGACAGATATGAAAGATCCCAGAGTGGTGCAAGGGTGTTTTCCTTGATGTTCTGCTCAATAGTTATCTTGATTCTTATTGTGTTGTTCGTTGTAGAAGTATGCTGTTGTTCACGGGACCTTGCTGAGCATAAAACTGATTTCCTACATTACAAGTGACTTCAAAAATTCCTTGATTGGCTGAAAAACACTTTGGGATATTCTTAGGGAGTGCACTCAATAATGCAATATTAAAATACACTCTCCCCCCCACCCTTCAATTCTTCATTGTAGCTGCCTCATAGAATCCTACAGTGCAGAAGGCCATTCGGCCCATCAATTCTGCACCGACCACAATCCCACCCAGGCCCCATCACCCTGGCTAGTCTTCCCCTTTTGGTAGATTAACTGAGTACATCCTGCCTTGGTTCAATGGTAGGGTGTTGGGGAGTGTTACAGAACAAAGAGAGCTAGGGGTACATGTTCATAGCTCCTTGAAAGTGGAGTCACAGGTGGACAGAGCGGTGAAGGCGGCATTGGGCATGCTTGGTTTCATCGGTCAGAACATTGAATACAGGAGTTGGGACGTCTTGTTGAAGTTGTACAAGATATTGGTAAGGCCACACTTGGAATACTGTGTGCAATTCTGGTCACCCTATTATAGAAAGGATATTAAACTAGGAAGAGTGCAGAAAAGATTTACTAGAATGCTACCGGGACTTGATGGATTGAGTTATAAGGAGGCTGAATAGACTGGGACATTTTTTAATCTGGAGCGTATGAGGCTGAGGGGTGACCTTATAGAGGTCTATAAAATAACGAGGGGCATAGACAAGGTAGATAGTCAATATATTTTCCCAAAGGTAGGGGAGTCTAAAACTAGAGGGCATAGGTCTAAGGCAAGAGGGGAGAGATACAAAAGTGTCGAGAAGGGCAATTTTTTCATAGAAGGTGGTGAGTGCCTGGAACAAGCTGCCAGAGGTAGTAGAGGCGGGTACAATTTTATCTTTTAAAAAGCATTGTTACATGGGTACGATGGATATGGAGGGATATGGGCCAAAAGCGGGTAATTGGGATTAGCTTAGGGGTTTTACAAAACAGGGCAGCATGGACAAATTGGGCCGAAGGGCCTGTTTCCATGCTGTAAACCTCTATGACACCAAGGGGCAATTTAGCATGGCCAATCCACCTGACCCACATATCTTTGTACCGTGGGGGAACCTGGAGCACCCAGAGGAAACCCACGCAGACACGGAATATGCAAACTCCGACAGTGACCCAAGCTGGGAATTGAACCCGGGTCCCTGGCACTGTGATGCAGTGCTAACAACTGTGCCACCAGGTCACCCGCACAGTGCCAGTGTGTGGGCCTCTCCTGGAAGAAGTGCTACTAACTACATAGCAAATTTGAAACTGGCATAGTTGAAATCTGCCATCATGTTCACAAATTATTTCCCTACCAATTCTGCAACTTGGGATGAGGATAAGCATGGATGGATATCATCAAAAGGATGCAACAGTCTGTACACCAGTAGGTATAAGCAAAGGTTAAAAATAAACCACAATGCAACTGGTTGATTCGAGGGCTGTTAACACTGGAGTTCCGCATGATTACTTTTGCGTGGTCAAGGAGAAATTGTATACTGCTGCCTCACAGAGCCAGGGACCTGGGTTCGATTCCCAACTTGGATCACTGTCTCAATACAGCTTAATTGCTTGAAGTTACAAAAATTATTTAACAGTTTTTAAAATTCATTTACAGGATATTGGTGCCATCAGCAAGACTAACATTTCTTTCTAATCTTCAAGGTAGGGGTGGTGAGCTATCCTTTTGGAAAAAAGTGGCTTGCTGGACCACTTCAGAGGACAGATTATTAAATCACACTGCTCCAGATCCAGAGCCATAGAAAGGTTGATTTCCTTTCCTAATAAAGAACATTAGAGAACGAGGCTTCTATGACAAGCCATTTCTGAGATTAGCTCTTTAAAGATTTTCCAATGCACTAAATTCCTCCACTACCATGGTGGAAAACTCTCAAGTTCATAAGATAAAGGAACAGAATGAGGCGATTTGGCCCATCAAGTCTGTGCTGCCATTCCATCATGGCTGCCATGCTCCTCATCCCCATTTTCCTGCCTTCTCCCAATTACCAATTAAAAATCTGTAACTCCTCAAATTTACTCTCAGTCCCAGCATCCATCACACTTTTGGGGCAGTGAACTCCACAGATTCACAACTCTTTGGGAGTAGTTTCTTCTCAACTCAAATTTGCTACCCTTTATCCTAAGGCTATGATCTCATCCTAGAATGCCCCACAAGAGGAAGCATCTGCTCCATGTCTACTTTATCCATACCCTTTATCATCTTCTGTATTTCAATTTGATCTCTTCATTCTAAATTCCAGAGTATTGGCCTAAACTGTTCAATCTCTCTTCACATGACAATCCCCTCATTGCTAGAATCAATCTAGCGAACCTCCTCTGAACTGCCTCCAATGCCATTATATCTTTCCTCAAATAAGGGGACCAAAACTGCACAAAACTCCAGCTGCGGCCTCACCGATGCCTTGTAGAGTTGCAATGATACTTCCTTACCTTTATATTCTATTCCTCTAGCTATAAATGCCAACATTATTTCGCTTTATCATCTGCTGTACCTGCATGCTAGTTTTCTGTGACTCATGAACGAGGACACCCAGATCCTTCTTTGAAGCTCTGGTACAGACCTCCGGATGACCATTCCTTGCACATACTTACCAAGAAGTTGCCGGAGTCAGCAGACACTAAGATTTTAATGATTGCATTCCAACAAAAAAAAGCACAACACAAATTTTTTCCCCACTTGATTTTTTAATAACAATTAAAACATGAATGCATACGTTATATTCTATACCACTTCATAAAGCAGTGACAAATAACTCATATACAAAAACTATTCACATTACAACTACATTCAAATCTGTTTTATTCTGTAAAAAGTTGAATGTACAATTGACATCTGAAGCAAAATTTCACGGTTTTAAGCGTTTAGTGGCAGAGTCTGGAACATAACACAAAGTTGACAATTAAATAAAGCACACTTGTATTTTAGTGCCTGCTCATGTGCATGGCCAGGTCAGTGTCACTTCACAAGTCTCAGATTTAAACCAATTAGGGCAAAGCTGACTACAGTCATGTAGAATGTGTCATCGCATACATGCCCATGGAACATACAAATCGACATTAAGGCTCATCTTTTAACACCAAAGTCCACAGAGAGAGACAATCACAGGGACCTGTTTAGTACAGGGTTGTTTTGACAATTAACGATACATCAGTGGAATTTTGCAATAGGTCGTGGGGGTCCCTGAATAAATCCTGTACACCCAACTGCAGTTAGTGCTGACATACCTGTGTGTGCTTTGTACTTGCAACCAGTACACAAATGGCTCAATAAAGGAAAGGTATGAAAATCATGAGATCATGCTTTGGTGCCACTTCATTTTTAGCTAGTTTCAGCTGCACCACACACGGCTTTGTAATTACACGGAAGTGATTACATTTCAACCACTTTCATTTCTTTTTCTAATTCACAGCTGAAATGTCATGGAAAAAAACTAGCGCTGCACTAAGCTGCAAGTAGAATTCTCATTTCAGCACTGGCCAGGCTAACGAAAATTCATAAATAAAACAAAAGTGAGTTATAAAAAATTTCAGTACAAATAACACAGATAATGGTAAACAAAAGCAGCTCGAATGACAAAACCCTAAAATTGGTGGATCACAACTAGACAGTTTTTCGATAACATAGGACTTCCTCAGGTTTCACCTGATTCATGCCAATGGATGGGTGAGGTGGGATCATATACACAATGTTATGCTTGAGCAGTGCAAAGGTTATAACCAAGTAACCCTTCAAACCAATTTAATTATACCACAAGGGTAAAATGTCAAAATAAAATGAGGGAAGGGACAGTGGCTCAACCAGTAGTGTAACAAATGGCAGATATTTTCTGGAACTTTCCAATTTTAATCTGAATATTCCATGAATGGTTGACTGTAAAAAAGTACTTGTGAAAGTTTCACTGAATTTAAAACAATTTACAAAAGATGCATCAACGGCAATATTATAAGCTAAGATTGGTCTGGCCACAAGGTGAACCAGATAGTCTGAGCTTAAAGTGCATCATTCACCGCCATGCAGTTTGAAAAGAAGCATTATTGCTTACACTATGGATTGGACTGTCCAGCAGTGATTTGAGTAAACCAACCATTTTTTAAAAAAGAACATTTTTAAGTCTAGATGTCAGGTGTTGTTCAGAATGCAAACAATTTTACAAGTCACAGTTTATGAAATACACATTATGCCATTTCTAATGGCCACAAAAAAAAAGACAAGCGCTGCGCAAGATTCAGGGCACAAAAAAAAAATCCCTTTCGGTCCCATCTCCACAGACCCAAGCACACAAATAGCACTGTCAACTCCCTTTAACAGATCCAGTTCACCACTGCAATTGGTTATAAGTTATGACAATGAGCTCACCAAATCCAGCACTTTTGAATACAAACATTAATACTCAGACAGGGGGGAGTAGAAAGTAGACTGCATGCATCAACAACTTTCGGCAAAATTACTGAACTTCCGACTAGTCTTAATTGAAGACTGGATCAAGATAGTAATACCGAAATAAAAACCATCTGCAGACCCAGTTTGACAGTTTCTGAATTAGTTGCTGCAGTCATAATTATAACCCTATACGTGCCCTCCCACCTATTAAACATTATTCAGTAATGCTGAAGGACATTTTAATATTTACAAGCTGCTGAACTTTGCATCCTTACTTCCAAACACTGAAAAGTTAACTTCAGGATGTCCGATAATGTAAAAAAAAAAACACAAAATCCAGAAAGTACTCAGCAGGTCAGATGGCATCTGTGGAGAGAGAGAGAGAATTAGCATTTCAGGTGGAGGACCTTTTCAGATGGAATCATCGACCTAAAACATTCTCTCTCTCTCTCTACAGATGTTGCCAGACCAGCTGAGTCTTTCTTTCCGGCACTTTCTGTTTATAGTTCAGATTTCCAGCATCCAGTTTTTGGTTGTGAATGAGGACGTCCCATTTCGCTTTGTCTCGAAATGTTTGAATTATCATCCACTTAGCAGAGAAATATTACACAGCCGAGAGTAGCTTTGATCCTTTTTGTTTAAAAAGGCTACTTTGGCTGTTCAAAAGGCAACCAAAAACAGAAATAAAAGCTAATACACATGCAGTGATTAATACTAAAGTTGTTCCAGAAGATTGCAGATGATAAAACTA
This sequence comes from Mustelus asterias, assembly GCF_964213995.1. Taxonomy (NCBI): domain Eukaryota; kingdom Metazoa; phylum Chordata; class Chondrichthyes; order Carcharhiniformes; family Triakidae; genus Mustelus; species Mustelus asterias. The sequence continues at coordinate 6,322 of NW_027592981.1, forward strand.
ACATAAGCCTACTTTTGGTCATTACTACACGAGGCCAAAAAAATTACCCGTTTGTCACCCTCATTGTTGAAGTATTATTAAATTGTTTGCACTGGAGTAGTAACAGTTATCCATCAGATGTTTTTATTCCTTTTGTAAGTAGTGCCATACTGTTGGATTGTCAGAGTATCCAAACCTAATGTTTAAAGGGACAGCACATCTTACATCTGGTTTTAAAAACAACTCATGAGGTTAAAACGTATTTAAAAAAATAAATTTCTAACCCACCCCTTTGCACAGAGGGATCGAAATACAAGTTTTTTGGCCTCATTTATTCATTTTCTGCAAGTTTATCTTTATTTCAGCTGCAAGTGCCAGGCAAATAAATTAACTCAATACAAGGACACAAGTAAAAACTATTGAAGGTAGAACAATTTAAAAGTCTTTGTACAAACATCATACATAATACTTTTCTTCATTTATACAGTCAGGACTGGGGTGTTCATACATCAATGATTTCTTCAGCTGTGCCACCACAACGCAGTCTGTAGCGACCTGTCCGCCACCTTATAGTGGGATCCCAGAGGGCAGACAAGAATATGTATATCGTCATGGATTCTCTGATAAACCAAGCTACTGCATAATCCAGTTTTGAGAAACACAGAGGTCCACCCTGAATTGGAGTTGGGGAGAGGAAAAAAGAATTAATATTGAACACGTATGCCATAGGTTACTGCAGCAAGATAGGTTAATTAATTGTACTAAAAGACTTATAATTCAAATATAACTAGAGGCAAGTTGTAAAGTTAAGGTTTATTGCCATTTAAATTGAAAAAACAAAACTACACAAAAGATCTCATCATCTTTATTTCTATCTAAAGGCCTTTGGCTGCATGTATTCTGCAGTGATTGAAGTGCTCCATAACCAAAAGCACACACCCAGCAAGCAGCCGGTTTAGAATTTAGTTATTGGCCTTTGTAAAGTTTTCTGGGCTTCACAACCACTCCGTGCTACCTGGATAAGTTGGAGACCAATTCCATGAAAACATGACTAGTGAGCACACAAGTAACAAATGGACAGCATGTGTGTGTGAGAGCGCGTGCGTGCGTGATCCACAAAGCCAGTTTTACAAACAGGGGCAGGTCAGCAAGCTGAAAACACATTCCTTTCGCCCTTTGGGAACACAGCCATTTCCTTCCTGAAAAGCTTTATCCCAAGTCCTGCAAGGAAGTATTCTAATTTGACCAGCTTATCCTTTCTTTACCTGAACCGGTTCCAGACTGAATTGTCTGAAAAGATTCAAAGCTGTAATTGCACAGCTTCAATATACTGCTTAGCAGAATATTACAGAAAAGGCGTACAGCATCGTTCGCCATCCACCTTCCAACTAGGTACACAACTCCAAGATCGTGCGCAAGAATCCCAAACGATTTGTTTGCTTCGGGTACATAATTGTGCTGAGGATAGTCACGTTTTGGTTTGTAGGAGAACAGGAGTTCAAGCTTTCCACACTGGGCATGAGGAAAAGCCATCTGAAGTGAGCTGCAAACACAAGTTGCATGTCCTTTGCTTCTCCTTTTCTAAATCTTACCTCTGTCCCATCCATTTTCCTCACCCTCCTCCAACATCTTCATTTTAGCTACTCTGCCGTTTGGCCACTCACACCCTTTATTCTCTCCGTGGACAGCCATTAGCAGCCTTTCCCCTGGTTTCTGTGGCTATGACTCATCTTCCATTCCCTCCCCCTGCAGTATAAATATCTCCCACTTTCTATGCCTTTTAGCTTTGACAAAGGGTCGTCTGGACTCGAAACGTCAGCTCCTTTTTCTCCTTACAGATGCTGCCAGACCTGCTGAGATTTTCCAGCATTTTCTCTTTTGGTTTTAACAAGTTGCATGTCCCCGCCCTCCAAAATCTCCTCAGTTACTCAAGAAATTAAAAAGAACTCAAAAATAAAACGCCACCACCATACTCAAGAGATGTTGGTACTTACAGCTCCCCTATGTTTAGATGCTTTGTATGATGCAGCCTAACCATATTTTGGTTCATATTTAATGAATAAGAGAACCTTTTCCCTCAGATTTTCTTGCTTTCTCTTACCCTAGATGCACAAGCCTTATTGATATCTGAATTAGGTTGAACTTCTGGATGAGAGCCAAAACAGTGGAATAACTGGCTATTGAAAAGAAGAGGCCATCACAAGCAAGTCTGAGCAGAGCAGCTGCTGGAACAGAATCTGGAGCATTGACGCTGGATAGTGCTCTCTCCGCACTCCCAATGCAAAGCTGGAAACACCTGTAGCATAATGCTACCTTGGAACAAGAAAACTGTAATTGCCGACTGATGACTAATCTAGCATTTTGATTTTGTGCAATTAGTTTTCTGTTGCATCAAATACAGAAATATTGCATGATTCATGAAAGTGGCTATGCTGCCAGGAGGTAGTAAGTTTCAGGTTTCAGCCCATGGCTTGTCACATTGAAGATTGCGATGAGTGCTGTGAATGGAATAAGTGTTGAGATCACTTCTTTGCGTACCCTGGTGGCTGGTTTTGTGTTTTGTAACAAACCGTTTCAAAAGCTATGTTGGTAGGGATATCGGAACAGATTGTTGATGACAACATGTGGGGATAGGGAGTTCCCATTGTAAAGAAAGTAAATACATGGTTAAACAGACAATTCAAAAACAAACAGCTTGAAACTATTGTACAACACCCGCAATGCTTGAAATATTACACTTGGTTTCCCATGACTGACTTATCATTGAGTCAGCCTTTTACACGTACCTGGACTCCTCTGAGCTGGATGTAATCTGATATAAACCATGCCAAGCAGTGACACATAAAAAATACCATAATGTCCCATTTGAAGACATGGTGAGCAGCCCATCCAATTATTAAACTTGCAACAAAGCACTCAGAGATTGGTTCACATATAATTGTAGCAGGCAGCATGTTGATACGCAATTTTGACCACCTTAAAGGACAAAGAAAAATTAAATAACTTTCAAAACAATTCATCACGTCACTTGTGCGTTACTCTACTTAAAAGTGATACTCAAGTGGATGGCAGTCTAAATTCAACCCCCCCTCCCCCCAATTCACTATTTCAAAGCAGAGTGAAGCAGCCCCTGGTTTTCTGGTCAACATCTATCCATCAGCCAACATCACTCAAAGGCTATAAGGTCATTCTCTCATTGTTGTTTGTGGGACTTTGCTATGTGTAAATTGGCTGCTGCATTTCCTATGTTAAAATAGTGACTATACTTCATAAGTACTTCACTGGCTACAAAGCACAGTGGTGGTTCTCGAGGTGAAGGACATTATACAAATAAAAGTCTTTCTTTTCAGTTCTACAATTGAAAGCTTTCATTGCACTATACAACTTCCCTAATCCTTTTGCTCTGAAAAGAGAACATGAAACACTCATTCATGGAAAACAACATCAAAATCTATCATATCCTGCAATTACCCAACCAAAAATAGTTAGGCTCAGACACAGTCCAACAGGATTCAAGTGACACTTGTGATTACAATTTGAACCCCTGCCCATTAATCTACTGCTATTTCCATCAGTCTTAAAATAAACTGACCCAACAAATTCCATGACCACTTTCCTAATACATCAGAAACACAAAAACTGACAGTTTGGATGTGTTGCAGGAGTGTTGTTTGATTATTGTAATAATTGCCCAAATTAATTTTGCAGCAAGATTTTAAACAGATCACAGGCTAGAATAACTGCTTTCTGGATAAATCTCTGAAAATAGATCAGCAAAAAGCTGATTTGTAAGCAATCGGCACCAACCCCATTTTCACCATCACTGTCTGCTTCCACTTCAACCACATTCCCCTCTCCGTACCTGCCTTGGACCAAGCTCCCGCTGAAATCCATGTCTTTGCGATCTCCAGAATCATTCAGGTGCTCTGCTGCCTCCCCCTTTCCCTTATTCACGCAATCCTCTCTCTCCAAGTTCATTTTGTGAAAGAATTGCAGCACGTGCTGTACCGTTCTATGTTCTAAATGCTGCTGCTGCAATTAATCCCATCCCCACTAAACAACTGATTAATCGACTTTTCTTTCTCGGCCCTTGCTAACCCGACATTGTAAATTGTTCACTCTGATGCCGCCCCCCCCTCCTTTTATTTGCTTGCTCAGAAAACCCACCGTTGTCCCTCTTCTCATGCAAATCACTTCCCCATTCTTCAACCACCCTTTCCTCTCTCCAACTCTATCGGAAATTTCTTTACTCAAGTTTCTAAGCCTTGTGACAGCACCAAAAGTGAAATCATAAATTGTATCCTCTGTGATACACAATTGCTTCTCAACACCAAGAATCCCTCCACACTGTTGACCAGACCATCCACCCCCCCTCATTGGGACTGTTTCCACTCTTATCAATTCAATCAAGGTCACAGCATCAAGCTTGGCTGTTCTTCCCATCCCACTGTACAGTTATCTCCAGTGTCAACCAATGATCGACCTTGCAGGTGTTTTATTTCCTCAGCTACGTGCTGCTCCCTTGATATCTTCCACAGACAAGGGGCCAGTTTCTAAATATATACCTCTCCAGAACCTCTCTCAACCGCTCCACTGCATCTGGATTGCCAGACAGCTTTGATATCCAGCTGTGGATGAGCTGCAATTACCTCCATTAATTAGTGGGAAGGCTGAAGCAATCATCTTTGTTTTCAATCCTGGTGCCCTCTTGAGGCATTATATCACCATCTCTGCTTCAGGCTATTTCCTGCTGAAACTCTCGTCTGTTTTTTACTGCCAAGATTGGACAATTCCCAATGCTCTTCTGGCCAGCTTGCATTCTCCACCCTCTGCAATCCAGCTTATCCTAAACTCTGTTTTCTGTAGCCTAGCCCTCACCACTGTCCTTGTTGACCTACATTGGGTCCCAGAACCCCAAAACCTCCAAGTTTAAATTCTCTCTCTGGTTCAAATGCTTTCAAAGTCTCCATATCTTGGTCACTTCATCAGCCCTACAACTCTCTAAGAATTCTATTTAGCCCTCTAATTATGACTTCCTGTGCATGCCCCACTCCTTTCACCCACCATGGCCCCAGTTTTCTAAGTCCCAAACTCTGGAATTCCTTCTCTATCCTCTCCTTTGGAAAAGATTTGGTCACCTCTTTCTAATATTTCCTTCAGCATTGTTAACTTCTGTCTGAATATAGTTCTGCAAGTGACTTGGGATCTTTATCAATGTTAAAGGTGATATATAAAAGCAAGCTATTGGTCTAGTAACTGCACAAAGGTTGAAGAGTGGTGCAAAGGGTCATAAATTCTTTGACAGCAATTAAGATGTAGAATAGCCTAGACTATCACATTAACCATCTGTAAATGTCTCACCTGATCATTCGCGACTGGAACAGAGAAATGGAATAGCTGCCTGAATTCTGCATTGCTACTTGGCTTGCCATAGCAAATTTCCATCCCCTAAAAATAAAATCAACATAATTAATCACGCTCAGATCACATCTTCGAAAACATTGAGTTTTTTTAAATTTTTGAACAAAGTAATACAAGGCACATCCTGCTCAGTTGCTCTTAGTACAAGGAGATGTACCACAATTAGATGCCATCATACCCCAAAATTATCAACTCACTGGTAGCTGCAAAGATGTCCACTGCCAAGTAGGTATAGAAAAAGGTGAAAGAAAAGTGTAAACTTAATCTGGATTTCAGATGAGTGATAAATTTCTCAAGGTCACTCATTCTAAACAATTTGAACATTGGGTGCTGTCTTATAAGGTAGCTTTTAGGAAGGATATATTGACATTGGAAGGAATACCACAGATTTTGACATGTTTAGGAATTTGAAAGAATTGACAAGGTAGACAGAGAAATGCTTCTCTCTGGAGAACATGTAAACGTAAATTCACCATCAAGCCATTCAGAAGAAAGTCAGTGGTAAAATGCTCCCACTGAATTCAGCAGCTTGCTCAATTGATAATTGTAATGAGATTGATAGAATTTGCTAGCCAAGGATATGGATTCAAGGTGAGTAAATGGAGTAAGGATACATATCAGCCACTGGCTGATGGAACAAGCCACACTCTTATTCCCTGCATTCCTTGATAACTTGATTCGCCACATTTTTATTTTCCCACCTTTTTGTGACTTATTTTCTTTCCAGAGTAAAGCCCACACATTGCCTGAACAAACGAATCCAACAAAGTCACACTGTGGCGACTGCAGAACCAAACTACAACAAGTGCTCCGAAAGGCCAAACGGGGATTCCTCCACAGTGGACAAGAACCTTGTGGTTGCTTGGTGGATTACTCCGGTTAAAACTGGGATGCACCAGTCGTAGAAACACATGGAAGAATATGCACCTTACCACAGAGTCTAGATCCTTCAATTAACCAATAACGCTACAAAAACAAATTTACAAAAACTAATTCAAGTCCAAAAGTAATCAGGGTCAGATAATTAAATGCCATAAATAGTTGCTTAACTAAAGGTTAAGTTCTGTACTTTTTAGGCACTTGAGGTTTGTGTACTATGAATTGCCAAACGCTTACCTGTCTGCTATCGCCTTGGACATAAAATAATCTTCAGCAATATACTGAGCAAAAGCAATAAGTCCTCCAGCTTGATCCAATACATCTTTTCTCATCAGACATGACATTCCCGTTACACATTTGAAGCCAGTCACATTGGCTGATAGATATGTCCTTGGATGTGATGTGCCAAAGTACACCTATAATGTAACGACGGTACACAAGTTTAGAAATACATGGTTCCCTATAAATTCAATCAACTTCCCAAGTGGGTTATATGTTTTATATAAGTAATGTTAAAAGGAAGCACAAAATGACAGAGTATAGATGCACTGCTAAAAGCATAAACTGATCAGGTCAAATGTATACAACTTGTACTCTGCCGACTCAAAAGAATATCTGCATTAACACAGTAACGACATTTAGTGATGAAAATTACACAGCAAGAAGCCTCACAACACCAGGTTAAAGTCCAACAGGTTTATTTGGAATCACGAGCTTTCGGAGCGCTGCCCCTTCATCAGGTGAGTGATGAACCTGATGAAGGGGAAACGATCCGAAAGTTCGTGATTCCAAATAAACTTGTTGGACTTTTAACCTGGTGTTGAGAGGCTTCTTACTGTGCCCCACCCCAGTCCAATGTCGGCATCTCCACATCATGAAAATTAAACCAATCAGGAATAATGACAGATTCCTTAAAACAGCTTAAGCAAAGTATGTAACAAGAAACTGGTCGGCATCAGTTTAGGGAATCAGTATCTGCCTTTGGTAACAGCCCAGAATAAACAGGATTCTGCTCCCCATTGTTCTGCTGCTGAGGTCACATTACTGTCAACAACCCAACACCCAATATCCATCGTGCTACATCAGGTCTCTCTTCATAAGTTCCATGTACTAAAAGCTCTCCACTTTTCTGTTAAGTTTTACATTTGGGGGGTTTGGGAGGGGGGGATAGACAAGGGAAAATACATTAACTTTTGTTTTTGTCGTATTTTACACAAAATATTTTTAACATTGTGTTAAACAGGAAGTAGTTTGGAGTATGTTGGAAAAGGTTGCTGCTTCTAATTTATAAGGACTGTTCCATACGAGTTTGCATCTATGGCGATTTACTAATTTCATGCTTATAAATGAGGGAACTGGCACAGTTTGAAGACATTTATAGTACGCTCCTCAATAATTCTTCTGTTTTACAATCTAGGGTTTAGTTAAAATATTTCATATTAGGTAATGCAGAACATCTCAAAACACAACTCAGATTTTTGGAGAATGTAAAAATATTTCATGTTTTTAAAAAAAAAGGATTGTAAATTTAGTCAGTGTTCTTCCTCAGTACTGCATTTATGCTAAAACTCTGCAATTATCAGCAATAAAAACAAAAAGACATTAGGGACTGCAGCTGCTGCCAGAGGCATTTCACTCCTTCAGGTCACGGGGAAGGCCTTTGCTTGCGTCTATAAGACCTCATCTATTTGCAGACCCAACACTGTCCAACCAGGTTTCAAAATGGATGCCCGAGGCAGCCACAAACCATATATAATCAAGTCTGCAGCCTGGAACCAGAGGCAAAAAGGAGCACTATACCAGGGGTATGCACTGGAATTAGTAAAAGGAAAGCTTTTACTAATGACGAAAACATGAAAGGTGGCAATGTTTCGGCAAACTGACAGCTACAGAAGCAAAATGGCAGATGAAAGGCTTTAAAACACTTGGAGGTTTAGAGTTTCCAAATGCAGTTGTAAGTTACTTTGTAAATGTGGGCGGTTCATCTCCAATCCCATTCCCTCGCCAGAACAGACACGGAAGGGAACAGGATTCAAAGAAAGATAGGGAGATACAGGTTGCAAAGAAAACAATTTAGTCAGAGATGAAGCTTTAATACCAAAAAGGTGGTTTCAATTTATACTTCCCGATATCACTATTATAAACAAACAAAGTTTATTTTATTCCACATAATCTTTTGGATCTACAGTCAGATGACTTAAACATGTTAAACAGCCAACAGGGGACTGAAACTTCTCCAATACATTCAAAGTATTAATGAAACATAGTTTATGCCTGCACTTTTGATTAAATATAAACAGTACATAAATATTTCCATTCTTACCTGTTCTAAAGTGGCAGCAAATCCCTGTCTGTCAGCCACATATGGTAGTCCGTGCACCAGGCCCACTTTCTCAGTCATCATGTTGGCCATGTCTGTCAGAGTGTCCGACTTCACTGAGCATTAGGAAGTAACATGGAAGAAGTTTAAGAGCTAATCCACACTCAGTATTTATCATACAACAAGGTTGTTCTGCTATTTCAATTCCCTAAAGATTGCTTCTTGTTTCCAACTAAAAGTTACATCTTTGAAGAAATTAGGATTGATGCATCCAAAATATTCAAATGTTCAGTACAACAAAGGTGGCCCTCTCCCAAAAATAGTGTGACAACAAACTAATTAGCAAATGCAGGCAGTCTGACCAGAAATCATGCTTGTGCGCCATCGGCACGATTCCCAGTGTTTGCTCTCTCAGCTAGGAAGAAGCAATGATTCAAAAACATAATGACTTGAAATATTAGATAATGGTAGACAAATACATATTCATAAATAGCAAAAAACAGGTAAATTTTATAGCCAATATAAAATGCTGCTTACCTCGAATTCCACTGTCACAGATCCACACAAGTTCATATTTGGCTACTTCATAACCCGGCATCAAATTATTTATCTTGGGATTAATACCAACCTTTTTGCCACCTGGAGATTATAAGAATTTGCCATTAGTATTATTTTACAAGCAAATGACCACTTAGCCATTAAAAACATTTTAATTTAACAATTTAACCTGAAACACATTTTCTTCTGGTCTCCTCTGTACAGATTTGTCTAGCCAAGAAATCCAGAAAAAATATCTAGCTATCTGAAAGAGAGAGTGCGGCTGCATATTTCATTTTACATTACAAGTGACCCAAAGATTACTTTAGAAAATAAAAACACCCTGAGAGCCTGGATTAAGCCATTATTGAATGAATGCATTCACAGGTACATGATCAAGAGTAAATACAAACATACCCTTTCTCACATTATTCACTTTTTAAAAAAGTGTGCAATTCTTGTAATTAAATTGGTGTAGTTCGTGGAAGAGTAACAGAGTTCACAGTCCAGAAACAGGCCTTTCAACCGATTAGTTTTATGTCCCATACCCTTCCCACTATTTACTTCATCTCACCCTATCGACATCTTTCTATTGCTTTTGCTCATGTGTTTATCCAGTTTCCTCCTCAATACATCTACGCTATTCGTCTTAACTGCTCCACAGCATATCCAGTTTCACAATCTTACCATCCTTATTACGATTGACAGTGTCAATTTAACCGTCTAATAATTTAATCTCTCACTGATCTAAGCCAGGTCCTAGAGAACATTATAATCAATTTTGGGAGAATGGTTTATTTAAAATAAATCAAGGATTATTGTAACCAAGTTAATTCAATCGTATTGATTTCAAAATGGGGAGCAATATCAACAAAACAGAATTAATGCATTAACTTGTGCAACAAGTGTCTCTGTTGGTAAACGTCAACACTGAAAAATTAAATATGCTATAACATGATTTGATTGAGGGAGGGCAGGAGTTCAACTTACTTAAAAACAAATTCACAAAAAAACTTTCAATTTATAATCTTGAAAAGCGTTAGTTTAGTGAGGTTTGAGGAATGGTGCCAAACATTATTTATAATCTCACTTCAATGCAGCTAATCAATTTCTGTTAATACCAGGAAAACTGCATACATTAAATCTGCTTACCAATAAGCAATTTGGCATCCACATTTGTGTATTTGCCCAGCAGCTTTTTGCAAACATCAACTGCAGGATCATCGAGGTCTTGTATGCAAAGGAGTATCTCAAACTGGTGAAAGATGGGGAAGGGAAGGAAAGAGGTCACAACCATGCAGTGAAGTACTGGAAAAGCATGGTGCAGTTCTCAAATTCACTGATGAACTTTGCACCACTGTAAAGTTAGTTAATTCAGTTGCTGGACAGGATTCTCTCCGGTCTCTACTTTTTCACTATTCCCACAGCCCTCCTGCAGCAAACTTCTGATCAAGTCTGGCAAAGGAAAGATGTTTCCTCATCATTAGAAGAAAACAAGGAAAGCTGGAGACACAACTCTTGTGAACTTTCAGAAGCCAGTTCAACATTGGCAGACCCTGAATGGGAGCCTGATGATTCAAGAGAACAGGGAGAAAAGAACTTAAAATAAATAATTCAACAAAGCAAGTTATTTTTTAGAGAATCTCAGATTTCTTCAATGCCATACCTTTTAGCCCCGAAAGCTTACATGAAATCTTTCAGAGGTTTTGTTATAACACACAAAGAGCTATTTAGCCCACAGGGCCAGGAGGTCCCAGAATGTCCCAATGACCAGTTAGACCATTTTGATAAACTGGGATGGCATCTGATGCCTTTGTACAAGTATGATTGTCCAGCATTAAAGAGGCGCATACATATTACAATGAAAAAGAAACTGCTCAAGTTTCCTTTCTACGGTTAAGCAAATCTTTCAAACCTTGATCTGATTACAGCTTCGAAATTCGAGCATACAAATAAACGTGAGCACATTATACTTGCAATTTACAGAGTCACCTATGCATTCAAATCTTATCATGGGTCCTTTAATCTACTATGCCCATTCACTTCATTCAAGTTTAAAAATGGTTGTTGGGAACATCTATTGTTCCCAAGCTTGCGTTATAATAATGTAAAGAGGACCAGTAGCAATAACTTAAAAGAGAATCAGCACCTTGGGTACATTAAGGACATCAATGTGTTATGTGGTTTTTTTTGTGGTGGAGGCGGGGGGTGGGGAGAGAGAGAGCGCGAGAGAAGGCAGATAAATCAGGCACAATTTGACAGCAAGCTACACGAGGTGGCATTTGGACCAAAAAGCTTTTTCAAATACATACTTAGTAAGGAGATACTTTAAAGGTGAGAGACAGATAATGTACTAAATAGGAGCAGTAGGCTGTTTGGCCGCTTCGAGTCTCCTCCAATAATCAACACAATAATGGCTGATCTATGTCAATTCCACTTTCCTGCATTATCCAATATCTATTAATTTCCCTAGTATCATAAATCTATCTACCTCGGTGTTAATATGTTTAATGACAGAATGCCCACAGCACTCTGGGACAGGAGAGTTTTGGAAGATCTACAACCACGTGCCTGAAGAAATTTCTCCTCATCTTAATCCAAAACCCTTCTTTAGATTGTGGCCCTGAATCCAGCATTTATGAAAGTCCCAATTTTCAATTTCACGACCGCCCCAGAGGAGATGAGAGGTAATATCCAGAGTTAGGCCCCAAACAGCTGAAAACACAGTCTAATAAACAGAACATGCGCTGGTCAGTAACTTCAAAAAGTTCAGAGAAAAGATTTAAAAAAACAAAAGAATGAACAGTGCCAGTTATTTCACTCAAGTGGTCATTCCTCAAAAGCAAATGAGATATGTCAGCCTGACACCATGGCAACACATCAACATGCAGAATTTCTAGGAATCTTGACCCAACTGTGATCCCCACATACTGCCTCTTTGGCTCCGGAAATGGACAACATCTTTTGGTTCAAATGCTCAGTTTAATGCTGTTAGAACATAGAAAGCCACAGCACAAACAGGCCCTTCGGCCCACAAGTTGCGCCGATCACATCCCCACCTCTAGGCCTATCTATAGCCCTCAATCCCATTAAATCCCATGTACTCATCCAGAAGTCTCTTAAAAGACCCCAACGAGTTTGCCTCCACCACCACCGACGTCAGCCGATTCCACTCACCCACCACCCTCTGAGTGAAAAACTTACCCCTGACATCCCCCCTGTACCTACCCCCCAGCACCTTAAACCTGTGTCCCCTCGTAGCAACCATTTCAGCCCTTGGAAATAGCCTCTGAGAGTCCACCCTATCCAGACCCCTCAACATCTTGTAAACCTCTATCAGGTCACCTCTCATCCTTCGTCTCTCCAGGGAGAAGAGACCAAGCTCCCTCAACCTATCCTCATAAGGCATGCCCCCCAATCCAGGCAACATCCTTGTAAATCTCCTCTGCACCCTTTCAATGGCTTCAACATCTTTCCTGTAATGAGGTGACCAGAACTGCGCGCAGTACTCCAAGTGGGGTCTAACCAGGGTCCTATAAAGCTGCAGCATTATCTCCCGACTCCTAAACTCAATCCCTCGATTAATGAAGGCCAGTACGCCATACGCCTTCTTGACCGCATCCTCCACCTGCGAGGCCGATTTAAGAGTCCTATGGACCCGGACCCCAAGGTCCTTCTGATCCTCTACACTGCTAAGAATGGTACCCTTCATTTTATACTGCTGCTCCATCCCATTGGATCTGCCAAAATGGATCACTACACACTTATCCGGGTTGAAGTCCATCTGCCACTTCTCCGCCCAGTCTTGCATTCTATCTATGTCTCGCTGCAACTTCTGACATCCCTCCAAACTATCCACAACACCACCTACCTTGGTGTCGTCAGCAAACTTACCAACCCATCCCTCCACTTCCTCATCCAGGTCATTTATGAAAATGACAAACAGCAAGGGTCCCAGAACAGATCCCTGGGGCACTCCACTGGTCACTGACCTCCATGCAGAGAAAGACCCCTCCACAGCCACTCTCTGCCTTCTGCAGGCAAGCCAGTTCTGGATCCACAAGGCAACAGCCCCTTGGATCCCATGCCCTCTCACTTTCTCAAGAAGTCTTGCATGGGGGACCTTATCGAACGCCTTGCTGAAGTCCATATAGACCACATCCACCGCTCTTCCTTCGTCAATGTGCTTGGTCACATTTTCAAAGAACTCAACCAGGCTCGTAAGGCACGACCTGCCCCTGACAAAGCCGTGCTGACTACTTTTGATCATACTAAACTTCTCTAGATGATCATAAATCCTGTCTCTCAGGATCCTCTCCATCAACTTACCAACCACTGAGGTTAGACTCACCGGTCGGTAATTTCCCGGGCTGTCCCTGTTCCCTTTCTTGAATATAGGGACCACATCCGCAATCCTCCAATCCTCCGGAACCTCTCCCGTCTCCATCGACGATGCAAAGATCATCGCCAAAGGCTCCGCAATCTCCTCCCTCGCCTCCCACAGTAACCTGGGGTACATCCCATCCGGTCCCGGATCTCAGATGGCTCAACTGATACTCAACAACAACACTAACACAAATTAAGGTAAAAATACAATGAAATTCTGAATCGCTCTTCCCCAAAATCTATCAGATGTAATCCATTTTTAAATAAACCTCCTTTTAAAAGCATTCCTCACATGATCGGAATTAAACCAAATCTACGCAAGAGGATCAAAAATTCTTAAACATCCCTTCAAATCTGACTCATCGATTAACAGTGAATTGAGCAGATTGTAGCTGAAAGCTGAGAGGATACATGGTAAAACCTGCACATGGATAGGAAATTGATAGAATAGAAAGCAAAGTTTATGAGTTGGAGGCGGTGAGGAATGTTATTGAGGGGGACATTCATTTATTGTTTCCAATTTAAATCAATGGGAAACTCGAGACACCCTACACATGTTGCAGACAATATTAAAATTACAAGGGGAAGTGGAATTGGAGGAGGCAGCTCAGAAATTATAGAAGAGTTAGGATAAAGCATGTATGCATGCAGCACAAATTAAATTCAGTGCTGGCCAATGCAGAGCTTTGCATATTGATACCTTAATCTTAAATAGATTCAATGCGCACCATGCCCAGTCATTACAGACCATCAAGCAAAGTCCACAGAACATTGAACCACAGTCAAAATAGAAGCATAGTGCAAGTTATGATGGGACTTTATAATATTGTGAGAGACTACAGCTTAAATACTGTGTTCACTTCTGACCAACCAGACTCAAGGGAAGAATTCAAGGCAATGCAAATTAAAAGCCACAAGGTTCCTAGAATGAAAGGTGATCTAGGAAGATATTGGAGATGCATATGGAATTTTCAAAACAGGCATCAGAGAGGGTGTCTTATAGATTCAGATACCTACAAGATGGTAAGTGATATGCAAAATGCAAATTGTAATGTTAGTTACTTTTGGAAGATAAAAGTTGACAAGAGGTTACAGGTTTAACCTAGTCCTGGCAAATTCAAGACTTGAATCCTAAAGTTTTACTTCACACGCACAATGAAGACATGGATTATAGCAATAAAAGCAAAAATATGGTAGTTGGTGTCACTTTGGATGCACAATAATGGATTTCAAATGTAATTATCTTGTCAATTGTAAGGACAAACAGGTTTAATACACAAATCTTCCGTTAGCTCACTTATCACTTAAGACGACCTTAAAACAATTAGGTCTGTGATCCATACTTGGCCCACTATAATATTTACTAGTTACTAGCATAGTCCATGAAATATTTATACATACTTTAGGATAATCAAGTTCAAAGAAAGTTTCCAAATTGTTTATGAGATTTGGATCCACTCCTTTCAGGGGTTTAAGCAGGGAAACACCAGGAAGCTTGCTGTAAGGTTGCTTGTCTGTTGTCTTCTTGTTTAGATGAAGGCGCCTGAGAGAAAAATGTAACGTCATCATGGTTAGAAATTGTTTTATGATATTAAATGTCATTAAAACAGACATAGAACTGAACATGAACGCATCATGATTTTGGAATGGAGAATTCTTGCGGCTGGCTAAACTGCTTAGTCGATGATGTTCGTGCTCAATATTTGATTTTCACATGTATTAGCATACAGTGAAAAGTATTGTTTCTTTTGCGCTATACAGACAAAGCATACTGTTCATAGAGAAGGAAACGAGAGAGTGCAGAATGTAGTGTTACAGTCATAGCTAGGGTGTAGAGAAAGGTCAACTTAATGCAAGATAGGTCCATTCAAAAGTCTGACAGCAGCAGGGAAGAAGCTGTTCTTGAGTCGGTTGGTACGTGGCCTCAGACTTTTGTAACTTTTTCCCACCGGAAGGTGGTGGAAAAGAGAATGGGGTCCTTAATTATGCTGGCTGCTTTGCCGAGGCAGCAGGAAGTGTAGACTGAATCAATGGATGGGAGGCTGGTTTGCATGATGGATTGGGCTACATTCACAACCTTTTGTAGTTTCTTGCGGTCTTGGGCAAAGCAGGAGTCATATCAAGCTGTGATACAACCAGAAAGAATGCTTTCTATGGTGCATCAACAGGTGGGCTTTACACTGAAAAATTGTGCAGTGTCAGAATGTCAACTAAAACAGCTAACTACAGGTATCAACACCCCTTTGGGCATTGAGGAATGCCAGATGTCCAATTTAGTTGAAGAAGAGGTCTGTTCTCTTATTTTTAAAGAAGTTTTTCAAGGGTACCAACATCAAGAACCTTAATATGTACTCTGGGCAAATCTATTATTTAGAAATACTTAATCCATTAGAGTGGGAAATAAATGTCAGCTTGGACCCAGGAGTTAACAGGCAACAGGAGGGCATCCTTCAAGGAAACAGAATAATAATCCAATAAAAACATGGAACAATGGGCAACATGAAAATTGGGAGTGTCCCATTATAAAAAGCAGACTCTCACACTTACGTAGCACCTACGTCATCAAAAGGTTTGTAATTAAACGAGGGTGTGTTAAGCAGCACAATACAAATTAATGTATGTTTGTACTTTGGATTTCCTCTGCTTAAACGCTGTAACTAAAGACAAGAGACAACGTTTACTAACTAGAATACTGCTGTGAAATGCAAGCCAAGTACAGTGAGTTGCTGTTGAGTGTTTTCTAACTCTGTGAAACAGCATCCATCTAAAAAACTCTGTTCTACTGTGTTTGGTGGAACGTGGTAGCAATGGCTATAGGACAGCAGCACAACCTCAACAACCTGCAGTAGGCTAATGGAAAACCCACAACAAACTTGTTTGGTAACTTTCCAAGTCTGCGCTCTCAGCAACCACATGAGCCAATTCATGGCTCCTACCTGTTATCCGACTGCCAAATATTATATAAAAATGTAATCTGTGTCAATAAATTTGATGATAAAACAACCATTACTGAAAATCTGTTGAGGATTTTTTTTTTTCAAAAATCGAGAATAAGTTACCGGTTCTACAAAACTGAATTATCCCAAAAAAGTGGGCCCATTTACATTTTGTACTAACTGTGTACAGAGGAATACATTTCATATGCAGATTTATGTTAAATGGACATACAATGAAGAAACTGACCTCTGGTTTGAAAGTTTAAACATCTGGAAATCCAGATTAAGCAATAATTACCTGGAACATTAAACAATGCCTGGCATGCTACCATAAAGAATGACCAGGGTGAGGTTAGGGCCGGTCAAGGACAGTAGTGGGAACTTGTGTATGGAGTCAGTAGAGATAGGCGAGGTGATGAATGAATACTTTTCTTCAGTGTTCACCAAGGAGAGGGGCCATGTTTTTGAGGAAGAGAAGGTGTTACAGGCTAATAGGCTGGAGGAAATAGATGTTCGGAGGGAGGATGGATGTCTTGGCAGTTTTGAATAAACTGAAGGTCGATAAGTCCCCTGGGCCTGATGAAATGTATCCTAGGATTCTTTGGGAGGCAAGGGATGAGATTGCAGAGCCTTTGGCGTTGATCTTTGGGTCCTCGCTGTCCACGGGGATGGTGCCAGAGGACTGGAGAATGGCGAATGTTGTTCCTCTGTTTAAGAAAGGGAATAGAAATGACCCTGGTAATTATAGACCGGTTAGTCTTACTTCGGTGGTTGGTAAATTGATGGAAAGGGTCCTTAGGGATGGGATTTACGACCATTTAGAAAGATGCGGATTAATCCGAGATAGTCAGCACGGATTCGTGAAGGGCAAGTCGTGCCTCACAAATTTGATAGAATTTTTTGAGGAGGTAACTAAGTGTGTTGATGAAGGTAGGGCAGTTGATGTCATATACATGGATTTTAGTAAGGCGTTTGATAAGGTCCCCCATGGTCGGCTTATGATGAAAGTGAGGAGGTGTGGGATAGAGGGAAAGTTGGCCGATTGGATAGGCAACTGGCTGTCTGACCGAAGACAGAGGGTGGTGGTCGATGGAAAATTTTCGGATTGGAGGCAGGTTGCTAGCGGTGTGCCGCAGGGATCAGTGCTTGGTCCTCTGCTCTTTGTGATTTTTATTAATGACTTAGAGGAGGGGGCTGAAGGGTGGATCAGTAAATTTGCTGATGACACCAAGATTGGTGGAGTAGTGGATGAGGTGGAGGGCTGTTGTAGGCTGCAAAGAGACATAGATAGGATGCAAAGCTGGGCTGAAAAATGGCAAATGGAGTTTAACCCTGATAAATGTGAGGTGATTCATTTTGGTAGGACAAATTTAAATGTGGATTACAGGGTCAAAGGTAGGGTTCTGAAGACTGTGGAGGAACAGAGAGATCTTGGGGTCCATATCCACAGATCTCTAAAGGTTGCCAGTCAAGTGGATAGAGCTGTGAAGAAGGCCTATAGTGTGTTAGCTTTTATTAACAGGGGGTTGGAGTTTAAGAGCCGTGGGGTTATGCTGCAACTGTACAGGACCTTGGTGAGACCACATTTGGAATATTGTGTGCAGTTCTGGTCACCTCACTATAGGAAGGATGTGGAAGCGCTGGAAGGAGTGCAGAGGAGATTTACCAGGATGCTGCCTGGTTTGGAGGGTAGGTCATATGAGGAAAGGTTGAGGGAGCTAGGGCTGTTCTCTCTGGAGCGGAGGAGGCTGAGGGGAGACTTAATAGAGGTGTATAAAATGATGAAGGGGATAGATAGAGTGAACGTTCAAAGACTATTTCCTCGGGTGGATGGAGCTATTACAAGGGGGCATAACTATAGGGTTCGTGGTGGGAGATACAGGACGGATATCAGAGGTAGGTTCTTTACGCAGAGAGTGGTTGGGGTGTGGAATGGACTGCCTGCAGTGATAGTGGAGTCAGACACTTTAGAAACATTTAAGCGGTTATTGGATAGGCACATGGAGCACACCAGGATGATAGGGAGTGGGATAGCTTGATCTTGGTTTCAGATAAATCTCGGCACAACATCGTGGGCCGAAGGGCCTGTTCTGTGCTGTACTGTTCTATGTTCTATGTTCTATAAAGGGCTAAACTTTCAGTTAAACATTTTGCAATAGAAATAATAGTAGATTGGTAATGAACATTTACTGGAATTCAGTTTACAAATGGTCTCCTCCTGGGCACAAGCGAGTCCGAAATGAAATCAGGTGGAACAATAGTATGGCATTAGAGGTATCGGGTTCATTTTTAGGCAGCTTTGAACATAGTCTCTTTGCGGCACTTTCATTTTTTATATTTCCATTGCCCCTTCCCATAACGGGCCTCCATAGACGCTACAGCAAGAGAGAAGCAACTGAGAATTACACAATGACGCACAAAAACGTCAAACCTACAGAACACGGACAGAAAACATTTGTTGCCGGAGAGAATCCTGATGCCAAAAGATAAATGCCATTTTACTTTTCCACTAAGGCAGCAGGAAAAGAAGTCCCTATTGCAATTATCTAAAAACATCTAAAATTATCCAAAAATCTTCAAAGCACAGTTTAGTTAGTTACAACATACAAAATTGGCTCAGTACAGTGAGTAGGAAGGAGACATAATATCCTAATTGCAATGTTTGCAGCAGTTTAGTCTCGAGCTGAGACTACATTCTCAAGTTCCCTCCAAACCAAGTAAGCATTTAACACAGTAAACACTGTTACCTAGCAATCAACTAACTGCAAGTCTCTACTAATCTGGAATTTTTGATGCTCCCCTAATATGAACCGTCACTTTACCCACCAAAAGCAATTGCAAAGTTATCTGTACCAGTACTTGCATACTGTATTATTTTACATTTCAAAATGCGTTTTATGTACTGCTGAAGGTAAAAATACTGCATTTTAAATACCAAGTATTTGCATATTAGTTCATACTACAACTATTGGGCTATATTCAATTAGTAAATGGAACTGGCGTTTTTGATTAAACAGCACACCCATTCCCCATGCATGCCAAATAACAACTTGCGACTGTACATCCCAAAATGGGACAACTCAGGCCAAGACTTATAGATTTTCTTTTTAACATAAATCATTCATTCCCTAAATATGCGGATTGCGTTACAAGAATTGTTTTTGGGTGACATGGAGGAAATGGAGATTAACCATTCATGAATCTGCAAAGCACCATCAAGAATATTTATTGAGACTTATTTCAGTGGTTTTCCAAGATCACGCACAGGCATTCCCATGGATCCACAAATGTACTTTATGAAGTATTCAATAAATCATCTTTTGTTCCAGGAAGGTATTGGGCAAGGCTAATGAGTCCCTGCCTGTATTGACAGACATCCTTCATTCTACCTTATAAAAAGGAAGCTTGTCCTATCAAACTCATTAAAAGAGATAAATTTAAAGTGAGGAACGGGCATGGGAATTCAGCGAGAGGGATGTTGTTGGCACGAAACAGAGTTTGTGATGGTGATGTAAGCAATAGCTTTAGTTTTCCAAATATCTAGTTGGAGCAAGCTTCTAGTGATGGTGGCGTAGTAGTAATGTCACTGGACTGGCAATCCAGAGGACCAGCCTAATGCTCTGGGAACATGGGCGGCACAGTAGCACAGTGGTTAGCACTGCTGCTTCACAGCTCCAGGGTCCTGGGTTCGATTCCCGGCTCGGGTCACTGTCTGTGTGGAGTTTGCACATTCTCCTCGTGTCTGCGTGGGTTTCCTCCGGGTGCTCCGGTTTCCTCCCACAGTCCAAAGATGTGCGGGTTAGGTTGATTGGCCAGGTTAAAAATTGCCCCTTAGAGTCCTGTGATGCGTAGGTTAGTGGGATTAGCGGGTAAATATGTGGGGATAGGGCCTGGGTGGGATTGTGGTCGATGGGCCGAATGGCCTCCTTCTGCACTGTAGGGTTTCTATGATTTCTATGGGATAAAATCCCATCATGGCAACTGGTGGAATTTAAATGAATAAATCTGGAAAATAAAGCTCACCTCAGTAATGGTGATCATGGCTACTATCATTGATTGTTGAAAAAACCCATCTGGTTCATTACTTCCATTTAGGAAAGGAAATCTGTTCTCACCTGGTCTGGCCTACATCTAACTCCTGACTCACAGCAATGTGGTTGGCTCTTAACTGCCCTCAATTCAAAGGCAATCATCCCATGAAAGAACAAAGAAATAAAATCTAGTGTTGGACGTCAAATAAAGAGTGACAATTTAGAGACAGTAGAGGGGTCGAGAGAGATGGCGAGATAGAGCTGGGTATTGTCGACATGTGTGCTGAATCTGACGTTGCATTTTCAGATAATGTTGGCATGGATCCGAATCTAAATGGGAAATAAGAGGGGACAAGTATAGGCTCTTGGGGTCACCAGAGGTAATGATGTGGGAATATAAGAGAAGCCACTACTGGTGATAATCTGGTTATGATTGAGCAAACAAGAATGGAACCAGGTGACCGCTATTGCATCTAGATGGACACAGTGCAGTCAACGTCAAAAATTTCAGACAGGGTCAAGTAGGGTGAGGAAGGATAGCTTACCATAGGAGTCACATAGAACGTCAGTTGTAATTTTGGCTACAGCCATTTCAGAATACAGGAATGGGCAGAAACCAGATTAAAGAGATTCAAACATGGAGTTCAGGAAAAAGTGGGTGTGGATTTGGGAGGCAACAGCAGTTTTGTGGAGAGGAGAGGGCAGTTGGACAGTAGTTTGCAAAGACAGGGGTGGGGAGAAGAGTTCAAGGATGATTATTTGAGGAGAGGGCAATGATGATAGAATTGAAGAAAAGTGGGAGGTACTTAAAAAAAACACGAACATAGAAGATAGGAGGCGGCCATTCGGCCCTTCGAGCCTGCTCCGCCATTCATTATCATGGCCGATCATCCAACTCAATAGCCTAATCCTGCTTTGCCCCCATAACCTTTGATCCCATTTGCCTCAAGTGCTATATCCAGCCACCTCTTGAATATATTCAATGTTTTGGCATCAACTACTTCCTGTGGTAATGAATTCTACAGGCTCACCACTCTTTGGGTGAAGAAATGTCTCCTCACCTCCGTCCTAAATGGTCTACCCCGAATCCTCAGACTGCGACCTCTGGTTTTGGACTCCCCTCCATCGGGAACATCCTCCCTGCATCTATCATGTCTAGACCTGTTAGGATTTTATAAGTCTCATGAGCTCTCCCCTCATTCCTCTGAACTCCACCAAAACAATCCTAACCTAGTCAATCTCTTCTCATACATCAGTCCCACCGTCCCCAGATTCAGCCTGGTAAACCTTCGCTGTACTCCCTCGAGAGCAAGAACATCCTTCCTCAGAAAAGGAGACCAAATCTGCACACAATACTCTGGGTGTGGCCTCACCAATGCCTTGTACAATTGCAACAACACATCCCTGCTCCTGTACTTGAAACCTCTCACAATGAAGGCCAACATACCATTTGCCTTCTTTACCGCCTGCTGCACCTGCATGCTTACCTTCAGTGACTGGTGCACAAGGACACCCAGGTCCCGCTGCACACTCCCCTCTCCCAATTTACAGCCATTCAGGTAGTAATCTGCCTTGTTTTTGCTTCCAAAGTGAATAACCTCATTTATCCAAATTATACTGTGTCTGCCTTTGATTAGCCCACTCACCCAACCTGTCCAGATCATTCTGAAGGATCTCTGCATCCTCGTCACAGTTCACTCTCCCACCCAACTTGGTATCATCTGCAAACTTTGAGATGTTACATTTTGTTCCCTCATCCAAATCATTAATATATATTGTGAATAACTGGGGTCCCAGCACCGATCCCTGTGGCACCCACTAGTTACTGCCTGCCAATTCGAAAAGCACCCATTAATTCCTACTCTTTGTTTCCTCTCTGCCAACCAGTTTTCTATCCATCGCTATACACTTCTCCCAATCCCATGCACTTTAATCTTGCACGATAATCTCTTTTGCGGGACTTTGTCAAACGCTTTCTTAAAGTTCTTAAGGAGAGAAGACCATAACATAGGGACCACGGAAGGAAACTGGGTGCTCAACAGGTTAGTAGGTATATGAATTAGAGAGCAGGACAGGGGCTTTATGAGCATGACGACCTTGGAGAGGAAGGAAGAAAATAGAGAAAAGTGTAAGTTCAAGGTTAGGGTAGGGAGTACCTTAGCGGAATAGATAACCTTGCTAAATAGGTTATAGTAAATTTGTAATGGTGACAGAAACACAAGCAAAAACAGTTTGTGGTTTTCTCGGTAGCAGCAATACCAACTTACATTTGGATAGCACCTCTTACGTGGCAAAAAGTTCCCAAGGTACTACACAAGCAACGTTATCAAACAGAAAGAGATGTCAAGAGTCCAGCATTGGAGGATCACAGAAATCTAGGAGCGTTTTGGACTAGAGAAGTGATAGGGAGGGGAGGAGCTGGGAAACATGGATGATCATTTTAACAATAAGGCTCTGCCAGACTGCAGCTAATGTAGGTTAATGAGCACAGAGGTGATAGGTGAACAGCATCTGCTGCAAGTTAGAATGGTAGTCAGTATAGATGGTATTGCTGCTACCAAGAAAACCACAAACTGTTTTTGCTTGTGTTTCTGTCACCATTACAAATAACCTATTTAGCAAGGTTATCTATTCCGCTAAGGTACTCCCTACCCTAACCTTGAACTTACACTTTTCTCTATTTTCTTTCTTCCTCTCCAAGGTAGTCATGCTCATAAATGGTAGTCAAGTTAGGATACCAGGCTTTTGGGTAAGCTCATGTTTATGGAGGGTGAATGTTGGGAGGCCGGCCAGGATTGCACTAGGCAACAATGGCAACAACAGAAACAGCAGTAAGGCACACAATTTTTAATCCTGCCTAAGTGGTGTGACAACCTACATCCAATACTTTAGTGGTCTGTTGCAAAGCAAATTTGCTCAATGACTATGAGTCAACTTGATTTACCTTCAGAATCTTAGCCACTCAGCACTTCACACGAAGTGATCCTGGCAAAATCCAGGAACACACAGCAAGCACAAGAATGTTCTGTAGTAAATTACATTTTCCAAAATAAAAAAGCAGATTGCACAACACTATCAATTTTAAGTAACAATTTCCACCTTAAGTATGAGAAGATCATAATTTTATTTCAATTATGAAGGTTCCTATACTTGGCAAAACTTCAGGAACAGTATCAGAATACTCGCCTTCCAACATCTAATTTACAAGTCCAATTAAATGTGCAAATGAGCTTGCTTAGAATATGTATTCTTAGTTTTGCACATTACATCAATAGACTTGTATACTAGCAAGATCAGCTTTCAAATAGCAAAGAGTTGCAATTTATTTATTTCGATGGGCCGAGTGGCCTATTTCTGCTCCTGTCTTATGGTCTACTAAAGTCTGCAAAACCTACGGTTTGTAGCTTACATTGTGAAATATCTAGAATTTCAATATCCAAATGGTAATATTCCTGCTTTATTAAAACAGGTTGACACGGGATCTTGAAATTTGTGCTTTGAAAAATGATCACCACCAAGGTAAAACAGGATGTGGGGAAAAGAAGCAAGAGTTGTGGTGATGGTGGGGAGAGGGGGAGACCACTCACTTTGAAATCCTGGCTTCAAGATACCAATGACCTTGCTTTCTGCAGTGATAGTGCATTGCAGAGTTTCAAACATGCAAAGCACAAAAGCTGAAGTCATCATCCTTACATCTGCAATGAAACTATTCCCTAGGAGGGAATTTATTCCAGCCAGACAGATCATACCCGATTCTCAGCTTTAAATTAAAACGTTTTCAAGGCAAAACAGCAATTAGAATTTCATAATATATATTTAGTAATTTTTAACAATGGATGAATTTCCTTTTCGACATGTCTTTCATTTATTTAAAATACCAACTGAAGAACAACCTTGCTTTTCAATATACATAACATTGCTGAGGTTAAATTATACACTTCTCATGGTCCTTTCAAAGGAGAGCTTGTATTTACTATACAGCATGTTCTTTTCATTGAATGAAGATTGGTATTTAGCTACACTCAGAACTACACTGGCACCAGAAAGATGAGAATCACTGATTGTACAATCTACTTTTATTTGAAGTGATCAAAACGAAGGCATACTTCTTTCAGTCCTAATGACCTTCTCTCCCACCTCTGCACCTCCAGTCCCCAGCAATTGCAGCACTGCAACAAATGTTTTCTTGCCCTCCTTGCTAAAAACAAGCATGTGGCAGGAGTGTTGAGAAAGTGCACAACAGCGGGGGTAAAATCATAAGGATAAATATAAACATTTGGTCAATAGAATGTTAACAGACTTTAGACAGGGAGAGGAAAAGGAGAATGGCAAGGCCGGGCAAAAACACCCATGCACAAGTTTCATTCTCACACAAGCAAATAGAATTTTTACAGAACGTGGTGTCTTTTTAGCAAATACATGGTCATACGCTCTAAGAATATGCTTTTTAATTACTGAAAAGGCTTTCAAAACAGGTTGTTTAATTCCATACAAATATTGTTGCAGATTTCAAGTGGAATTAACAGACGTACCTGACCTTTATTCTGCTGTTAACATGTACTCTAGTCTTTCATGCTATCATTACCATTCCCTCTGCTTCACGTTCCATCATGTCATTTAATCTTCCCCGCCTTCTAAACTATCCCTAATATTCTATTTTGCTCCACCTACCCTTCCCCCCCCCTTTTCCAACAGCATAAAACCCATCACATTTCTACCTCTGCCTAGTTCCAAAGAGTCATACTGGACTGAAAATGCTTCTCTCTCCACAGATGCTGCCGCACGTGCTGGGTTTTGACAGCATTTTCTGTTTTTATCTCAGGTTTCCGGCATGCACAGCAATTTGCTTTCACAGCATTCGCCTTGTTCCTTTTTGTGCAATTGTTTTTAGAATGAGGAAATGTTCAGTTACAAAAACTACTAACCTGGCCACTGCTTGTGATCACAGTAAACAAACTCAGATCTTTTGCGTTAGTAATACAATGCAACAACTATAGATCTTCAGTTCGTCTTTTTACAACTTCATTCACGTGTTTCCAGAGCTTTGAATATTTGATTTCAGACACTATTCCACCAACTTCACAGGAAGGAAATAAAAAATTCCAAAGCAGCACAACACCATCATGCCAAATGCTATTGATTAAATTACATAATGGAAGGTGAAGCACAGGGAGTGGTAATGAAAACATGAAAGACTAAAGTATTCTTTAGACTAGAGTACAAGTTAACAGTAGAATAAAGGTTAGGTGCCTCTGCTAATTCTATTTGAAATCTGCAACAATATTTGTATGGAATTAAACAAAAAAGCCTGTTTTGAAACCCTTTTCAGTAATTAAAAAGCATATTCTTAGAGCGTATGGCCATGTATTTGTACCAAATACAAAATGCCAAACAGAAAGTTTATAAAAGCCACAAACTAATATGTAACTTGTGCAATTTTGTCTAATCACAAATTCTCACATAAATCGTAAGGTCAATCAACAATACATTGGAACACTTCCAGATTTAAAACAAACGCTCTGTTCCATACAGGAAATGGACACCAGCAACCCAAATTTCTTTCAAAAAAGGGTCTCGAATGTTCATAAGGCATTTTGAGCTTTGCCGTCAATTATCCCGAATTCTCTTAATTAGGTTAAAACCTTGCAACACATACTCAGATGCCCACATACAAAATGATTATAATCAGACTGAACATCAATGTTATTTGAAAATTATTTCTGAAAGTGAAATTTAAAAAGCGTGTAATTGGACAAACACCTACAGACGCTTATGCCATAGAAAGCTATTCAGCCTCTACAGTTCTCTATAAGACTATATTTGTTACCATGTTCTCCCAAGTTTCCTTATCCTTAGGTGATTTCAAACCTCTAACTTTTCATTCTTAATTCACTCCCCTGAACTCTTCCCTCTAGATACATCTCCTATCCATATTCATGGCTACTCCCCATCAACCATAATCACAATCATTGTCAAGGCCGCTTCCAACCACTACCATGTGTATCTCTCATCATCCCTCAACTGCTTTCAACCCCTTTCCTTTTGCGTTGGTTTCTAGAACCATCCCCCTCCCCCAAACTAAATTTACAACCACACTTTCAAAGACCCAACTGCACAGTCTTTGGATTTGTTTGCCACAATTGTCCAGCTTCAGAACTCCTCCAAGTGAAACTTTTATTCTGATTATTATTATTCCTGGGTATATCCCAATCTACATTTTAAGCCCAAGATTGCAAACACAGGTGCAACAAGCCCACAACTAGTTGAGTCATTTATCAGATAACCACAGTATGTCATTAACTTCACACTCTAACAAAACAATTCCACAACCAAAGAACAATACAGCACAGGAAACAGGCCCTTCGGCCCTCCAAGCCTGTGCCGCTCATTGGTCCAACTAGACCATTCGTTTGTATCTCTCCATTCCCAGACTGCTCATGTGACTATCCAGGTAAGTCTTAAACGATGCCAGCGTGTCTGCCTCCACCACCCTACTTGGCAGCGCATTCCAGGCCCCCACCACTCTGTAAAAAACGCCCCTCTGATATCTGAGTTATACCTCGCTCCTCTCACCTTGAGCCCGTGACCCCTCGTGATCATCATCTCCGACCTGGGAAAAAGCTTCCCACTGTCCACCCTATCTATACCCTTCATAATTTTGTACACCTCTATTAGGTCTCCCCTCATTCTCCGTCTTTCCAGGGAGAACAAGCCCAGTTTACTCAATCTCTCCTCATAGCTAAGACCCTCCATACCAGGCAACATCCTGGCAAACCTTCTCTGCACTCTCTCCAAAGCCTCCACGTCCTTCTGGTAGTGCGGCGACCAGAACTGGACGCAGTACTCCAAATGTGGCCTAACCAGCGTTCTATACAGCTGCAACATCAGACTCCAGCTTTTATACTCTATACCCCGTCCCATAAAGGCAAGCATACCATATGCTTTCACCACCTTCTCCACCTGTGCTGCCACCTTCAAGGATTTGTGGACTTGCACACCTAGGTCCCTCTGTGTTTCTATACTCTTGATGGCTCTGCCATTTATTGTATAACTCCCCCCACATTAGTTCTTCCAAAATGCATCACTTCGCATTTATCCGGATTAAATTCCATCTGCCATTTCTCCGCCCAATTTTCCAGCCTATCTATAATCCTGCTGTATTGTCCGACAATGTTCATCGCTATCCGCAAGTCCAGCCATCTTCGTGTCATCCGCAAACTTGCTGATAACACCAGTTACACCTTCTTCCAAATCATTTATATATATCACAAATAGCAAAGGGTCATCCTGGATGGCAACAAAAGTTTCTCTGCTACCAACTATCGACTTAATCATATGTCCCTACTCCTTAACCTTCCTGGACTATCAACTTCGACACCATTAGTTTAGCTAATTCTGCTCATTTCCCCTCCCCGTTTCCACTATCCCATGAAGTCACACAATTCCCTGCCCCTGGCTTGGACCCATCTGTCCCAGGCCCTTTCGGGGTTCATCTCAACAGGACCACAGCACCTTGCCTAACCCACACCATCAAATGTCACAAAAGGACGTCACATTTTGTAGATTAAAAAACAAATGCTTATAGGCAGGTTCAAATATAACCAATGGATGTATACGGTTCCCTGATTGCAAAAACATAGAAACAGAAGAGAAAGGAGCTGGAGGAGGCCCTTTAAACCTCCTTAGCCATTCAATATGATCAGGTTGATCTTCTATTTCAACTCCACTTTTCTACAGTCACATATCCCAGAATCTCTCTACCTGACTTGAATATTCTCAACACTAAGCATTCAGAGATTTCTGGGGTAGAGAATTCTAAAATTCACACCATTTGAATGAAGAAACTTCTCATTTCAGTTGCAAATGGTCAATTCCTTAACCCAAGACTGGACATCAAATTCTTATCTCCCCAGTCAGGGGAAAACAGCCTCTCAGTGTCAACCCCCTTAAGAATTGTATGCATTTCAAACAGATCATCCCTCATTCTGCTAAACCCTTGAAAATATAGATCTAGTCAACCCAATCTCTCCCCACAGGACAAGCGTCTCTTTAGAATGAGTCTTGTTAACTTCTGTTGCAGTTCGAAGGCAAGCACATCCTTCCATCTTGACCACACTCACTAGTTACAACCTCAAAAATACCCAATAGATTTATCAAACTTTGTAAATCTGTGTTAACATGGTGAAACGTCCCACAGTTCATCATAGCAATGTTATTGAAGAAAATTTGGCACCAATTCATACAAAAATATATTAGGGCAATGACCAAAAGCTTTGCCAGTAGTAGATTTTAAGGAAACGCCTTAAAAGTGGAAAGGGGGGTGGGGGGTAAGTGAGGAGAGATTCAAGGAAAGAATTTCCAGACCTTAGCAGCAGATGGCAAAGTTACCAATGATGGTGTGATTAAAATCAAGGATCATAGGTGCATATTAGTGAAATTCCCATGATGTTGCTCATGGTAAGCCAGAAAAAGACAAGAATGTTGCATGGCGAGCAGACAGGAGCACTGCCTCTGGATGCTGGAATGATGTCCAGCATCCAATGAAGTACAGGTGTCTTCCCATTCCATTTAGAGTGGATGAGGCTCTTCAGCCCTGGTTGCAGCCCCCCCTAGGTAAATGAATACCAAAGAGAATTCTTATAGGGCTTTACAGGGTAGAGGCAAAAATTGCTATTTCCCATAAGACATATGAGCAGAAGTCGGCCATTCGGTCCATCAAGTCTGCTCTGCCATTCAATGAGATCATGGCTGATCTGATATAACCCTCAACTCCATTTTCCTGCCTTATCCCCATAATCCTTGATTCCCTTACCGATCAAAAATCTATCTCAGCCTTGACCATTCTTAAAGACCCAACCTCAACAGTTCTCTGCAGTAAAGAATTTCACAGATTCACCTCCCTCCGAGAGAAGAAATTCTTAAATGGGCAACCCCTTACTCTGAGATGATGCCCTCTGGTCCTGGATTCTCCCACAAGAGGGAACATCCTCTCAGCATCTATCCTGTCAAGTCCACTGAGAATCCTATGTGCCAATAAGGTCACCCTTCATTCTTCTAAACTCCAATGAATACAGGCCCAACCTACTTAACCTCTCGTTGTAAGAGAATGCCTCCATATCTGCAAACAACCTAGTGAACCTTCTTGCCTCCATTGCCAGTGCATCATTCCTCAGATAAGGGGATCAAAACTGCTCACAGTATTCTAGGTGTGGTCTAACTAGTGCCTTGTATAGTTTTACCAATACTTGCATATTTATATACTCCATTCCCTTTGCCTTCCCAATTACCTGATGAACTTGGATGCTGGCTTTTTGTGAAGAATTATGCATGAGGGCTCCACAAATCCCTGTTTTGCAGTTTTCCTCTATTTGCCTGGCTTGGGGTTCTAGAACCAAGAGAGACAGTCTCAAAATAAAAGAGGTAGGCCATTTAGGACTGAGATGAGGAACAATTTCTTCAAACAGTGATGAATCTTTGAAATTTTCTACGTAGAGATCTGTGGATGTTCAGTCATTGAGTATATTCATGACAGAGATTGATAGATTTCCTAGATATGGAGGGATATGGGGACAGTGCGGGGAAATTGCATTGGGGTAGAGGGTAGTTGAATGCCAGAACAGGCTCAAGGCGCCAATTAGCTGCCTCCTGCTTGTATTTCCCATGTTCCTATGAAGAAAAAAAGTATGAGAAGGGCAGCAAGAAGCCACAAGAACCACTCTTCCCTGTTAAATGGATGGAGAATCTCACATGTGGAACTTGCAGTAGAATTATCCCAGGGCAGAACAGAGCTAACAAAAACACCAAGATCATCTTCCCACCGTATTTGAGCAGTGCCATTCAAAAAATTAGTCTCTTCCAGTCGGTCTCAAGATAAATGTCATGACAAGTAACATCAGAGCAATTTCTGCTGATTATTTTGACCATTTAACAGAACATCTTAAGAGTATCAAATGGAATAAATATAAATTGGGAGGAAAGTGATCAACCCAACACAAGTTTTAAGAAATCCATTCAGTGGAAATCTAAGTAATTGTAGATGTACAAGCACATTGGGTTAAATGGCTGCCTTCTATATTGGATCATTCTGCGCTTGTAAACTGATAGTTCCTCTCAGTTTTAGTATAAATGATCGGATATAGATATGCAAATGGACTGTAGCCGTCTCCAGATGTGATATAATGTGACTTACACACAGCAGATGTACCACTGCAGTGTGGAAGGCACTACATCAGAAACATACTTTAAAAACTAAGACCACTGGAAACTAAATGGTGAAAATGAAGAACTGTAAAAAGAAAGTAATATCATTACTTCTGATTATTACTACACTGAAGGCGGACAGGTTGCTACTACTACTATAGAATTAAACTGTCATGAGTCACAATTGTGCTAAACTTGGTTGCAGCGAGAAACATTATTGAGAGAGAGAGACTGGGATGTGGCTCATTTTACAAATGCTGCTCTAGATAATTCACTGGCTGAATCATTTCACCTTTGCCCTATTCAGCTGCATTGCCATATAGTTCAGAACCAACAGAATGAATATTTGCCTCTCATTTTAATAAGCATCATAGGAACAGCATTGTTTCTGGGCTTTGAAGCATGGAATGTAGCCTGACAGATGGTCACCATGCAAAAGGATGTTTCTTGAAAGACTGTGCATGTTTAAATCACGGACATGACCATTTTGCAAGCTGCGTTTTTAAGCAAATCTCGAATTACCACAATCCCGGTTCCCTATTTGCACACATTAAACTGTGTCATTTTAAAAATCAAATCAAATCTTGTGCTTGAAATCGACAAGTAAAAGCTAGTACAGAACAAATGCACAAACAAAAAAGGCTTGATATAAAATTCAGCCTTCGAGGGAGTCAAACCTGCCACCTGTACTCCATTAAAAGTTGTGCTTGCTCTCAGAAGGGCAATGGAGCAACTGTACCTCATTGAAGAGGAAACAGACACTCTGTAAAGCAATGACAACCACATGGATTATGCCCAGATGCCAAACAGAAGAATGAAGCAGTATTATTCACACAAAGCTATTTAGTGGCAGAATTCTAAAACACAATATGGAGTATAAGTTATGATTTTAATGAAGCTCTTTTACAGTCCAGTTAAAAAGAACAGATTATGGCCATTCTGGTTCTCAAAACACAGATGAAGGGAATTCCTGAGTCGATTGTGAAAAAGAAAAACTCGATTCTATTTCCCACATTAACTAAGCCATATGGAAGATCCAAAATTATGAATGGATCTGCCAGAGCTTGGTTGAAATCTTATCCCTCATTACCTTGAGCAGTATAATTTATGAGACATTACAAATGAATCTTAGAATTTACAACAGGATGGATTTTTGACTGCAGAAACTGAGATTTTCTGCTGTGATGCAGGCAGGTCGAGAGTTGCTACAACAGGAACCATTCTGTAATGCAATATCTCTGATCCAAAAAACTGCTGAGTTTCAAATAACATTATTGACAAGAAACAGAGACAGCTCGTTTAGAAATCCCCAAATAAAGCTGGCTATGGTTTGCTGTCCCAACACTACACTAAAAATTTACATTTAGTCACATAGGCTTGAAAAATGTCAAATCTCATTGCAGTTTCCACAAAATTAATCATTCAGCTTTAGTTTGGAAGGTTAGACACTGACAAATTTCCTTCTTAAAGTAGCTATTTAGTACACTAGAGCCACAGCCATGTGGACCAACAAATGATTTAGGATCAGCTGAATTCACATGACTAGTACAAAACCACAATTGACAATGAAAGTTACACAAGGTTCAGATAACAAATAAAAATGATGCTGAAAAGCCTGCTTTACAAATGACGAGAGTTAGCAAAGTATTATTCAAACTTCACATCATTAAGTGATGTCAAGTAGCAGCACATCAATAAAAGGTCCATTTATAAAACAGTAATTTCACAACATTAATCGATAGGCACACATCTCATGACAATTAAACAAATTTCACGACAATTAAACACCATCACTGCTCTACTACCAGACTTCTTCCACTAATGGAACTCTAAGTTCATTCATAACATGCATGAGCTTCAGGGCAAGGGTACCAGACCAGGGGGTTAGTGATCTAGATATGAATGTGGGAAATATGATGAATAAGTTTCACGATGACACGAAAATTGGTGGTGGGGGTAAACAGTGACTTGGAAATCTGTAGATTATAGGACAATATAGACAGGGCTGGTTAAATGGACAGAACAGTGGTAAATGGAATTTAATCCCGAAAAATGTGAGGTGATGTATTTGGGAGGACTAACTTAAGGGAATACACAATAAATGGCAGGGTACTAGGAAGTACAGAGGGATATTGGGATACATGTCCAAAGATCCCCGAATGCAGCAGGACAGGTAGGTAAAGTGGTTAAGGCAGCATATGGAATACTTGCCTTTATTAGCCGAGGCATAGAATATAAGAACAGGAAGGTTATGATAAAACACTTGTTAAGCCATAACAAGAATACACTGTGCAGTTCTGTCACCACACAATAGGAAGGGTCTGATTGCACTAGAGAGGATGCAGAGGGGATTCACCAAGATGTTGTCTGGGCTGGAGTGTTTCAACTATGAAGAAAGGCTGGTTAGGCTGGGGTTGTTTTCCCTAGAGCAGAGAAGGCTGAGGGGGGGGCCTGATTGAGGTGTACAAAATTATGAGGGACTTAGATAGATTAGATAGGAAGGAACCTTTCCCCTTAGTAAAGGGGTCAATAAACAGGGGGCATAGATTTAAGGTAAGGGGCAGGAGACTTGGAGGGGATCTGTGGAAAAGATTTTCACCTAGAGGATGGTGGGAATCTGGAATACTCTGCCCAAAAAGGTGATACAGACAGGAACCCTCACAACTTTTAAGAAACATGTAGGTGAGCACTTGAAATACCATAGCACACAAGTCGAAGGACCCAAGTGCTGGAAAATGGGATTAGAATAGACAGGTGCTTGATGGCCAGTGCAGATATGATGGGCTGAAGCACTTCTTTCTGTGCAGTAAAACTCTATGATTCGTCTTTTTGTGGACTGCCAGTGAAGAACAAATGGTAGCAGCAGATCTTTTTGGCATGGTTTGGGGGTGGGGCAAGAAGGGAAAAAGTGGGAAACCTTCAGCAAGTCAGAAAGTTATAATTGTAATATTTTAACTGCTGCACACACATTGCTTTGTCGTTACAGTTGCGTGTCTGCAGTGTAAATTATGCAAATACCGGAGCCACAAGTGGCAGAACACATTGTACAAAAGTGGGAAGTATCCATGAGTTGGGACACTGACTTGTTAGGGCACATCCTCTTAAGATTCCAAACATGCTCCTTCCAGTCAAACTCCTCCCCTGTTGATTTTCTTTTCATTTTTTTCCCTGTACTGGTCATCCTTCAGTTATTTCACTTGCATATCAAATGCCAGCAAGTTATTCAATTGCAGCACATTACTGCTGAGTCCAATACCATATCCACACACACACTCCCAACACAGCTTGCCCATGTAACAAAACAGAAGTTGAAACACTGTTATTGTCCTGGGGTTAACGAAAAGGTTCTCAGCTCCATACTGCCCATCCGGTTAAAATCAGCTCCCTCGGGACAGACTGAACCATGTCTGACTCGAGCAGCTATGTTGCACACCAAGCAAATTCTCAGAAGCAATTTTTCCACCTCACGTTCCTGTGGCAAATCAACTCGGGAGTAATTTAAGGGTTTGTTTTGAGGGCATGTTTACAGGCCAAGCGTTCTACCCCAGTTAAAGATCTTGTTTCACTAGAATGGGAGTGTTTCCTATAAAAAATAAGTTACACATTGAGAAAGAGGATGCTGGACATGACCTTTCCGCACAGCCAACAATGGAAGAGGATTTCCTGCAGTCTATCCTTCTGGATCGCATGAAAAGAAAACCATCCTTCCAACAATAATTCTCAAAATTAGATTTCATTTGATCTTTTCGACAAACAAGAAAAAGGACCAATTCTATTTCGTAAAGGCACTGATGGTCATGAAAATACACATATGGCTGAGGCAGCTTTATGATGGGATTTGGGGGGGGGGGGGGTGTGCTGGGGGGGGGGGGGGGGGGGGAAAGAGAGAGAGAGAGAGAAGAGTTTGCATCATTCCCATCATAATATGAATACACGTACAGACGTATTTCAATAGTTTATGACACTGGTCTGTGTCTCTATCCTCATCAGGATCATTCCGACAATGATTTTATTGAAAGGTTTTAAATGAGTTCGCTTTAACCTATACCGCACAACATTGTACATATATGCGGAGTTAGATTTTAAACATGTACCCAATAAGGCAAATGTTAAATTTGTACAGTCACAATTTGCAAAACAAAAGAATGGGAACAGGACATTAAGACATGTTTTTTTTCAATGTCGCAATGTCTCCTGAAGCACCAGAGGGTCTAAATAATTCAATGGATAAATGCGAAAGGTATTTTTTTAAAAGCAGGAACTGGGGGAGGGGTGTTTTAGTTGAAATAAATCCCCCAACACACTGGCTTCAAGTTGAGCGGAGAGGCTGGCAATGAGAGAGGATATCCGAGTGAAACACACGGTCCATCCAGGCACCCGAGCGGGGGGATTGAAGCATCTACAGGGCCCAAAGTGACCCACAGGCGAGTTAGGCCCCAAATCAGCCCGGCAGCGGAGTTAGTGAGAGAGACCGGAGTCT
>NW_027592982.1:7500-41484 GCF_964213995.1 Mustelus asterias
AGGTCTATAAAATAATGAGGGGCACAGATCAGCTAGATAGTCAATATCTTTTCCCAAAGGTAGGGGAGTCTAAAACTAGAGGGCAGAGGTTTAAGGTGAGAGGGGAGAGATACAAAAGGGTCCAGAGGGGCAATTTTTTCACACAGAGGGTGGTGAGTGTCTGGAACGAGCTGCCAGAGGCAGTAGTAGAGGCGGGTACAATTTTGTCTTTGAAAAAGCATTTAGACAGTTACATGGGTACGATGGGTAGAGAGGGATATGGGGCAAACGCGGGCAATTGGGACTAACTGAGGGGTTAAAAAGGGGAAGGGGCGGCATGGACAGGTTGGGCCGAAGGGCCTGTTTCCGTGCTGTAACCTCACTGAATCTCTTTCCGTTGTGTGGCAATGAACCGACCGTCTGCACAGAGTCCATGTATACCACATCGACTGTCCTACCCTCATCAACCCTCTCTGTTCCCTACTCAAAACCCTCCAGAGAGTTAGTTATTTCCCCTTTAGAAATCTACATTGACTCTTCCAAATCAACCCACATTTTTCCTTGTAACCCCGTGCTGTACCTGTCCTGGGAGTGTTTGATGGGGGGCAGTGTAGAGGGAGCTTTACTCTGTATCTAACCCCGTGCTGTACCTGCCCTGGGAGTGTTTGATGGGGGACAGTGTAGAGGGAGCTTTACTCTGTATCTAACCCCCGTGCTGTACCTGTCCTGGGAGTGTTTGATGGGGGACAGTGTAGAGGGAGCTTTACTCTGTATCTAACCCCGTGCTGTACCTGTCCTGGGAGTGTTTGATGGGGGGGGCAGTGTAGAGGGAGCTTTACTCTGTATCTAACCCCGTGCTGTACCTGCCCTGGGAGTGTTTGATGGGGGACAGTGTAGAGGGAGCTTTACTCTGTATCTAACCCCCGTGCTGTACCTGTCCTGGGAGTGTTTGATGGGGGACAGTGTAGAGGGAGCTTTACTCTGTATCCAACCCCGTGCTGTACCTGTCCTGGGAGTGTTTGATGGGGGACAGTGTAGAGGGAGCTTTACTCTGTATCTAACCCCCGTGCTGTACCTGTCCTGGGAGTGTTTGATGGGGGACAGTGTAGAGGGAGCTTTACTCTGTATCCAACCCCGTGCTGTACCTGCCCTGGGAGTGTTTGATGGGGGACAGTGTAGAGGGAGCTTTACTCTGTATCTAACCCCCGTGCTGTACCTGTCCTGGGAGTGTTTGATGGGGGACAGTGTAGAGGGAGCTTTACTCTGTATCTAACCCCGTGCTGTACCTGTCCGGGGAGTGTTTGATGAGGACAGTGTAGAGGGAGCTTTACTCTGTATCTAACCCCGTGCTGTACCTGTCCTGGGAGTGTTTGATGGGGACAGTGGAGAGGGAGCTTTACTCTGTATCTAACCCCGTGCTGTACCTGTCCTGGGAGTGTTTGATGGGGACAGTGCAGAGGGAGCTTTACTCTGTATCTAACCCCGTGCTGTCCCTGTCCTGGGAGTGTTTGATGGGGACAGTGTAGAGGGAGCTTTACTCTGTATCTAACCCCGTGCTGTCCCTGTCCTGGGAGTGTTTGATGGGGACAGTGTAGAGGGAGCTTTACTCTGTATCTAACCCCGTGCTGTACCTGTCCTGGGAGTGTTTGATGGGGACAGTGTGGAGGGAGCTTTACTCTCTATCTAGCCCCGTGCTATTCCTGTCCTGGGAGTGTTTGATGGGGACAGTGTAGAGGGAGCTTTACTCTGTATCTAACCCCGTGCTGTACCTGTCTTGGGAGTGTTTGATGGGGGACAGTGTAGAGGGAGCTTTACTCTGTATCTAACCCCGTGCTGTACCTGTCCTGGGAGTGTTTGATGGGGACAGCGTAGAGGGAGCTTTACTCTGTATCTAACCCCGTGCTGTCCCTGTCCTGGGAGTGTTTGATGGGGGACAGTGTAGAGGGAGCTTTACTCTGTATCTAACCCCGTGCTGTACCTGTCCTGGGAGTGTTTGATGGGGACAGTGTGGAGGGAGCTTTACTCTCTATCTAACCCCGTGCTGTTCCTGTCCTGGGAGTGTTTGATGGGGGACAGTGTAGAGGGAGCTTTACTCTGTATCTAACCCCGTGCTGTTCCTGTCCTGGGAGTGTTTGATGGGGGGACAGTGTAGAGGGAGCTTCACTCTGTATCTAACCCCGTGCTGTACCTGTCCTGGGAGTGTTTGATGGGGGACAGTGTAGAGGGAGCTTTATTCTGTATCTAACCCCGTGCCGTACCTGTCCTGGGAGTGTTTGATGGGGACAGTGTAGAGGGAGCTTTACTCTGTATCTAACCCCGTGCTGTACCTGTCCTGGGAGTGTTTGATGGGGGGACAGTGTAGAGGGAGCTTTACTCTGTATCTAACCCTGTGCTGTACCTGTCCGGGGAGTGTTTGATGGGGACAGTGTAGAGGGAGCTTTACTCTGTATCTAACCCCGTGCTGTACCTGTCCTGGGAGTGTTTGATGGGGGACAGTGTAGAGGAAGCTTTACTCTGTTTCTAACCCCGTGCTGTACCTGTCCTGGGAGTGTTTGATGGGGGACAGTGTAGAGGGAGCTTTACTCTGTATCTAACCCCGTGCTGTACCTGTCCTGGGAGTGTTTGATGGGGGACAGTGTAGAGGGAGCTTTACTCTGTATCTAACCCCGTGCTGTCCCTGTCCTGGGAGTGTTTGATGGGGGACAGTGTAGAGGGAGCTACTCTGTGTCTAACCCCGTGCTGTACCTGTCCTGGGAGTGTTTGATGGGGACAGTGTAGAGGGAGCTTTACTCTGTATCTAACCCCGTGCTGTACCTGTCCTGGGAGTGTTTGATGGGGACAGTGTAGAGGGAGCTTTACTCTGTATCTAACCCCGTGCTGTACCTGTCCTGGGAGTGTTTGATGGGGGACAGTGTAGAGGGAGCTTTACTCTGTATCTAACCCCGTGCTGTACCTGTCCTGGCAGTGTTTGATGGGGGACAGTGCAGAGGGAGCTTTACTTTGTATCTAACCCCGTGCTGTACCTGTCCTGGGAGTGTTTGATGGGGGAGAGTGTAGAGGGAGCTTTACTCTGTATCTAACCCCGTGCTGTACCTATCCTGGGAGTGTTTGATGGGGGGACAGTGTAGAGGGAGCTTTACTCTGTATCTAACCCTGTGCTGTACCTGTCCTGGGAATGTTTGATGGGGGGACAGTGTAGAGAGAGCTTTACTCTGTATCTAACCCCGTGCTGTACCTAACCTGGGAGTGTTTGATGGGGGACAGTGTAGAGGGAGCTTTACTCTGTATCTAACCCCGTTCTGTACCTGTCCTGGGAGTGTTTGATGGGGGACAGTGGAGAGGGAGCTTTACTCTGTGTCTAACCCCGTGCTGTACCTGTCCTGGGAGTGTTTGATGGGGGGAGAGTGCAGAGGGAGCGTTATCTGTATCTAACCCCGTGCTGTACCTGTCCTGGGAGTGTTTGATGGGGACAGTGTAGAGGGAGCTTTACTCTGTATCGAACCCCGTGCTGTACCTGTCCTGGGAGTGTTTGATGGGGACAGTGTAGAGGGAGCTTTACACTGTATCTAACCCCGTGCTGTACCTGTCCTGGGAGTGTTTGATGGGGACAGTGTAGAGGGAGCTTTACTCTGTATCTAACCCCGTGCTGTACCTGTCCTGGGAGTGTTTGATGGGGGACAGTGTAGAGGGAGCTTTACTCTGTATCTAACCCCGTGCTGTACCTGTCCTGGGAGTGTTTGATGGGGGACAGTGTTGAGGGAGCTTTACTCTGTATCTAACCCCGTGCTGTACCTGTCCTGGGAGTGTTTGATGGGGGACAGTGTAGAGGGAGCTTTACTCTGTATCTAACCCCGTGCTGTACATGTCCTGGGAGTGTTTGATGGGGGACAGTGTAGAGGGAGCTTTACTCTGTATCTAACCCTGTGCTGTACCTGTCCTGGGAGTGTTTGATGGGGGACAGTGGAGAGGGAGCTTTTCTCTGTATCTAACCCCGTGCTGTACCTGTCCTGGGAGTGTTTGATGGGGGACAGTGTAGAGGGAGCTTTACTCTGTATCTAACCCCGTGCTGTACCTGTCCTGGGAGTGTTTGATGGGGACAGTGTAGAGGTAGCTTTACTCTGTATCTAACCCCATGCTGTACCTGTCCTGGGAGTGTTTGATGGGGGACAGTGTAGAGGGAGCTTTACTCTGTATCTAACCCCGTGCTGTACCTGTCCTGGGAGTGTTTGATGGGGGACAGTGTAGAGGGAGCTTTACTCTGTATCTAACCCCGTGCTGTACCTGTCCTGGGAGTGTTTGATGGGGACAGTGTAGAGGGAGCTTTACTCTGTATCTAACCCCGTGCTGTACCTGTCCTGGGAGTGTTTGATGGGGGACAGTGTAGAGGGAGCTTTACTCTGTATCTAACCCCGTGCTGTACCTGTCCTGGGAGTGTTTGATGGGGACAGTGTAGAGGGAGCTTTACTCTGTATCTAACCCCGTGCTGTACCTGTCCTGGGAGTGTTTGATGGGGGGACAGTGTAGAGGGAGCTTTACTCTGTATCTAACCCCGTGCTGTACCTGTCCTGGGAGTGTTTGATGGGGACAGTGTAGAGGGAGCTTTACTCTGTATCTAACCCCGTGCTGTACCTGTCCTGGGAGTGCTTGATGGGGGACTGTGGAGAGGGAGCTTTACTCTGTATCTAACCCCGTGCTGTACCTGTCCTGGGTGTGTTTGATGGGGACTGTGTAGAGGGAGCTTTACTCTGTATCTAACCCCGTGCTGTACCTGTCCTGGGAGTGTTTGATGGGGGAACAGTGTAGAGGGAGCTTTACTCTGTATCTAACCCTGTGTTGCCTCAGTGGTTCCGCACTCTGATTCTCTCTCTTTCTCTCTTGCTGTGAGGCTCGTTGGTTATGTGTGGAACATTAGAAGTGAGACAAGTATTGTGAGAATGCCTTTTTGCTGCCAGATTTGCAGCTTAATTCCCTTTCGTTACCCTGGCAACATATCGCACGCTATGAAAGCTTAATAATAATACTTGTCCGTGCTCACTGGAGGTCTGCATCTCATCGAAACAGAGAAACTAGACGCAGGAGGAGACCATTCGGTTCTCTGTGCCTGTTCCGCCATTCATTACGATCTTGGTTAATCAGTAAATTCAACATCCTGATCCCCCTCCTTCCCCCCCGATCCCTTCAGCCCCAAGAGCGAGATCTAATTCCTTCTTGAAATCACACAACGTTTTGGCCTCAACTACTTTCTGTGGGAGTGAATTCCACACATTCACCACCCTCTGGGTGAAGAAACTTCTCCTCACTTCAGTTCATCTTAGATGTTCTGTCCCAATTCCCTGGTTATCTGGACTGTATCTTGTTTTGGCCTCAACTACTTTCTGTGGGAGTGAATTCCACACATTCACCGCCCTCTGGGTGAAGAAAGTTGTCCGCACCTCAGTCCTAAAAGGTTTACCCCCTTATCCTCAAACTATGACCCCCTGGTTTCGGACTTCAGGAAGCGTAAAGGAGAACATGCCCCTGTCTACATCAACGGGAATGAAGTAGAAAGGGTCGAGAGCTTCAGGTTTTTAGGTGTCCAGATCACCAACAACCTGTCCTGGTCCCCCCCACGCCGACACTATGGTTAAGAAAGCCCCACCAACGCCTCTACTTTCTCAGGAGACTAAGGAAATTTGTCGTGTCAGCTGCGACTCTCACCAACTTTTACAGATGCCCCATAGAAAGCATCCTTTCTGGGTTGTATCACAGCTCGG
This sequence comes from Mustelus asterias, assembly GCF_964213995.1. Taxonomy (NCBI): domain Eukaryota; kingdom Metazoa; phylum Chordata; class Chondrichthyes; order Carcharhiniformes; family Triakidae; genus Mustelus; species Mustelus asterias. The sequence continues at coordinate 13,233 of NW_027592982.1, forward strand.
TCTGGGGCTCCTGCTCTGCCCAAGACCGCAAGGAACTACAAAAGGGTCGTGAATATAGCCCAATCCATCACGCAAACCAGCCTCCCATCCATTGACTCTGTCTACACTTCCCGCTGCCTCGGGGGAAAGCAGCCGGCATAATTAAGGACCCCCCCACACCCCCCGGACATTCTCTCTTCCACCTTCTTCCCTCGGGAAAAAGATACAAAAGTCTGAGGTCACGTACCGACCAACTCAAGAACAGCTTCTTCCCTGCTGCTGCTGTCAGACTTTTGAATGGATCTACCTCGCATTGAGTTGATCTTTCTCTACACCCCGAGCTGTGACTGTAACACTACATTCTGCACCCTCTCCTTTCCTTCTCTATGAACGGTATGCTTCGTGTGTACAGCGCGCAAGAAACAATACTTTTCACTGTATGTTAATACATGTGACAATAATAAATCAAATCAAAACTCCCCCCACCATCGGGAACATTCTTTCTGAATCTACCCTGTCTAACCCTGTTAGAATTTTATAAGTTTCTATGAGATCCCCTCTCACTCTTCTAAACTCCAGTGAATATAATCCTAACCCACTTAGTCTCTCCTCATATGACAGACCTGCCATCCCAGGAATCAGCCTGGTAAACCTTCGCTGCGCTCCCTCTATAGCAAGGACATCCTTCCTCAGATAAGGAGACCAAAACTGTAAACAATAGGGCGACACGGTGGCACAGTGGTTAGCGCTGCTACCTCACAGCGCCAGGGACCCGGGTTCGATTCCCGGCTCGGGTCACTGTCTGTGCGGAGTCTGCACATTCTCCCCGTGCCTGCGTGGGTTTCCTCCGGGAGCTCCGGTTTCCTCCCACAGTCCAAAGATGTGTAGGTTAGGGGGATTGGCCATGCTAAATTGTCCCTTAGTGGCCAAAGATGTGTAGGTTTGGTGGATTGGCCGTGCTAAATTGTCCCTTAGTGTCCAAAGATGTGTAGGTTAGATGGATTGGCCGTGCTAAATTGTCCCTTAGTGTCCAAAGATGTGTAGGTTAGGTGGATTGGCCATGCTAAATTATCTCTTTGTGTCCAAAGATGTGCAGGTTAGGTGGATTGGCCGTGCTAGATTATCCCTTAGTGTCCAAAGATGTGCGGGTTAGGTGGATTGGCCATGCTAAATTGTCCCTTAGTGTCCAAAGATGTGCAGGTTAGGTGGATTGGCCATGCTAAATTGTCCCTTAGTTTCCAAAGATGTGTAGATTAGGTGGATTGGCCATGCTAAATTGCCCTTAGTGTCCAAAGATGTGCAGGTTAGGTGGATTGGCCGTGCTAAATTGTCCCTTAGTGTCCAAAGATGTGTAGTTAGGTGGATTGACCGTGCTAAATTGTCCCTTAGTGTCCAAAGATGTGTAGATTAGGTGGATTGGCCATGCTAAATTGTCCCTTAGTGTCCAAAGATGTGTAGTTAGGTGGATTGACCGTGCTAAATTGTCCCTTAGTGTCCAAAGATGTGTAGTTAGGTGGATTGGCCATGCTAAATTGTCCCTTAGTGTCCAAAGATGTGCGGGTTAGGTGGATTGGCCATGCTAAATTGCCCCTCAGTGTCCAAAGATGTGCAGGTTAGGGTGGATTGGCCATGCTAAATTGCCCCTTAGTGTCCAAAGATGTGTAGGTTAGGGTGGATTGGCCGTGCTAAATTGCCCCTTAGTGTCCAAACATGTGTCGGTTAGGGGGATTGGCCATGCTAAATTGCCCCTTAGTGTCCAAACATGTGTCGGTTAGGGGGATTGGCCATGGTAAAGCTCGGCTAAATGCATGGGGTTTACGGGGATAGGGCCTGGGTTTGATTGTGATCGGTGCTGACTCGATGGGCCAAATGGCCTCCTTCTGCACAGTGGGATATTATCTGTGATCGCGAGACTCCAATCCTCTCACTATGAAGGCCAACACACCATTCACCTTCTTTACTGCCTGCTGTACCTGCACGCTTACTCTCAGCGACAGATGCTCGAGGACTCCAAGGTCTCGCTGAGTATCCGCCTCTCTCAATTTACACCCATTCAAATAACAATCTGTCTTCCTATTATTGCGACCAAAGTGGATAACCTCACATTGATCCACATTATGCTGCGTACAGAATATTGTGGATCGGATTCAAGTGACAGAAGGTGGCAGATGGAGTTTAATTTAGATAAATGTGATGTGATGCATTTTGGTAGATTGAACCAGGGCAGGACTTACTCAGTTAATGGTAGGGCGTTGGGGAGAGTTACAGAACAAAGAGATCTCGGGGTACAGGTTCATAGCTCCTTGAAAGTGGAGTCACAGGCGGACAGAGTGGTGAAGAAGGCATTCGGCATGCTTGGTTTCATCGGTCAGAACATTGAATACAGGAGTTGGGACGTCTTGTTGAAGTTGTACAAGACATTGGTAAGGCCACACTTGGAATACTGTGCACAGTTCTGGTCACCCTATTATAGAAAGGATATTATTAAACTAGAAAGAGTGCAGAAAAGATTTACTAGGATGCTACCGGGACTTGATGGATTGAGTTATAAGGAGAGGCTGGATAGACTGGGACTTTTTTCTCTAGAGCGTAGGAGGCTGAGGGGTGATCTTATAGAGGTCTATAAAATAATGAGGGGCACAGATCAGCTAGATAGTCAATATCTTTTCCCAAAGGTAGGTGAGTCTAAAACTAGAGGGCATAGGTTTAAGGTGAGAGGGGAGAGATACAGAAGGGTCCAGAGGGGCAATTTTTTCACACAGAGGGTGGTGAGTGTCTGGAACGAGCTGTCAGAGGCAGTAGTAGAGGTGGGTACAATTTTGTCTTTGAAAAAGCGTTTAGACAGTTACATGGGTACGATGGGTATAGAGGGATATGGGCCAAATGTGGGCAATTGGGATTAGCTTAGGGGTTTAATAAAAAGGGGTGGCATAGACAAGTTGGGCCGAAGGGCCTGTTTCCATGCTGTAAACCTCTATGACACTCTATGGCAGATAGAATTAAATCTAGATAAATGCGAAGTGATGCATTTTGATAGATCTAATGTAAGGGGGAGCTATACAATAAATGGCAGAACCATCAGGAGTATAGACACACAGAGGGACCTGGGTGTACAAGTCCACAGATCCTTAAAGGTGGCAGCACAGGTGGAGAGGGTGGTGAAGAAGGCATATGGTATGCTTGCCTTTATTGGACGGGGCATAGAGTATAAAAGCTGGAGTCTGATGATGCAGCTGTATAGAACGTTGGTTAGACCACATCTGGAGTACTGCGTCCAGTTCTGGTCGCCGCACTACCAGAAGGACGTGGAGGCGTTAGAGAGAGTGCAGAGGAGGTTTACCAGGATGTTGCCTGGTATGGAGGGTCTTAGCTATGAGGAGAGATTGGATAAACTGGGGTTGTTCTCCCTGGAAAGACGGAGGATGAGGGGGCGACCTAATAGAGGTGTATAAAATTATGAAAGGCATAGATAGGGTGAACAGTGGGAAGCTTTTTCCCAGGTCGGAGGTGACGAACACAAGGAGGTCACGGGTTCAAGGTGAGGGGGGGGGGGGCCAACACAGATGTCAGGGGGACGTATTTTACACAGAGGGTGATGGGGGCCTGGAATGCACTGCCTAGCAAGGTGATTGAGGCGGACACGCTGGGATCGTTTAAGACTTATCTAGATAGCCACATGAACAGACTGGGAACAGAGGGATACAAACGGATGGTCTAGTTGGGCACATGAGTGGCGCGGGCTTGGAGGGCCGAAGGGCCTGTTCCTGTGCTGTATTGTTCTTTGTCATTTTCATAAATGACCTGGATGAGGAAGTGGAGGGATGGGTTGGTAAGTTTGCTGACGACACCAAGGTAGGTGGTGTTGTGGATAGTTTGGAGGGATGTCAGAAGTTGCAGCGAGACATAGATAGAATGCAAGACTGGGCGGAGAAGTGGCAGATGGACTTCAACCCGGATAAGTGTGTAGTGATCCATTTTGGCAGATCCAATGGGATGGAGCAGCAGTATAAAATGAAGGGTACCATTCTTAGCAGTGTAGAGGATCAGAAGGACCTTGGGGTCCGGGTCCATAGGACTCTTAAATCGGCCTCGCAGGTGGAGGATGCGGTCAAGAAGGCGTATGGCGTACTAGCCTTCATTAATCGAGGGATTGAGTTTAGGAGTCGGGAGATAATGCTGCAGCTTTATAGGACCCTGGTTAGACCCCACTTGGAGTACTGCACGCAGTTCTGGTCACCTCATTACAGGAAAGATGTTGAAGCCATTGAAAGGGTGCAGAGGAGATTTACAAGGATGTTGCCTGGATTGGGGGGCATGCCTTATGAGGATAGGTTGAGGGAGCTTGGTCTCTTCTCCCTGGAGAGACGAAGGATGAGAGGTGACCTGATAGAGGTTTACAAGATGTTGAGGGGTCTGGATAGGGTGGACTCTCAGAGGCTATTTCCAAGGGCTGAAATGGTTGCTACGAGAGGACACAGGTTTAAGGTGCTGGGGGGTAGGTACAGGGGGGATGTCAGGGGTAAGTTTTTCACTCAGAGGGTGGTGGGTGAGTGGAATCGGCTGACGTCGGTGGTGGTGGAGGCAAACTCGTTGGGGTCTTTTAAGAGACTTCTGGATGAGTACATGGGATTTAATGGGATTGAGGGCTATAGATAGGCCTAGAGGTGGGGATGTGATCGGCGCAACTTGTGGGCCGAAGGGCCTGTTTGTGCTGTGACTTTCTATGTTCTATGTTCTTTGACACTATAACAGCTCCCCGGGAGTGAGTTACAGACTGGAATCTAATCGAGGGGTTCGGGGTGGTTTATATACAGAATAACAGATACCCGGGAGTGAGTTACAGACTGGAATCTAATCGAGGGCTTCGGGGTGGTTTATATATAGAATAACAGATACCCGGGAGTGAGTTACAGACTGGAATCTAATCGAGGGGTTCGGGGTGGTTTATATACAGAATAACAGATACCCGGGAGTGAGTTACAGACTGGAATCTAATCGAGGGGTTCGGGGTGGTTTATATATAGAATAACAGATACCCGGGAGTGAGTTACAGACTGGAATCTAATCGAGGGGCTCGGGGTGGTTTATATATAGAATAACAGATACCCGGGAGTGAGTTACAGACTGGAATCTAATCGAGGGGTTCGGGGTGGTTTATATATAGAATAACAGATACCCGGGAGTGAGTTACAGACTGGAATCTAATCGAGGGATTCGGGGTGGTTTATATATAGAATAACAGATACCCGGGAGTGAGTTACAGACTGGAATCTAATCGAGGGGCTCGGGGTGGTTTATATATAGAATAACAGATACCCGGGAGTGAGTTACAGACTGGAATCTAATCGAGGGGTTCGGGGTGGTTTATATATAGAATAACAGATACCCGGGAGTGAGTTACAGACTGGAATCTAATCGAGGGGTTCGGGGTGGTTTATATATAGAATAACAGATACCCGGGAGTGAGTTACAGACTGGAATCTAATCGAGGGGTTCGGGGTGGTTTATATACAGAATAACAGATACCCGGGAGTGAGTTACAGACTGGAATCTAATCGAGGGGTTCAGGATGGTTTATATATAGAATAACAGATACCCGGGAGTGAGTTACAGACTGGAATCTAATCGAGGGGTTCGGGGTGGTTTATATATAGAATAACAGATACCCGGGAGTGAGTTACAGACTGGGATCTAATCGAGGGGTTCGGGGTGGTTTATATATAGAATAACAGATACCCGGGAGTGAGTTACAGACTGGGATCTAATCGAGGGGTTCGGGGTGGTTTATATATAGAATAACAGATACCCGGGAGTGAGTTACAGACTGGGATCTAATCGAGGGGTTCGGGGTGGTTTATATATAGAATAACAGATACCCGGGAGTGAGTTACAGACTGGAAACTAATCGAGGGGTTCGGGGTGGTTTATATATAGAATAACAGATACCCGGGAGTGAGTTACAGACTGGGATCTAATCGAGGGGTTCGGGGTGGTTTATATATAGAATAACAGATACCCGGGAGTGAGTTACAGACTGGAATCTAATCGAGGGCTTCGGGGTGGTTTATATATAGAATAACAGATACCCGGGAGTGAGTTACAGACTGGAATCTAATCGAGGGGTTCGGGGTGGTTTATATACAGAATAACAGATACCCGGGAGTGAGTTACAGACTGGAATCTAATCGAGGGGTTCGGGGTGGTTTATATATAGAATAACAGATACCCGGGAGTGAGTTACAGACTGGAATCTAATCGAGGGGTTCGGGGTGGTTTATATACAGAATAACAGATACCCGGGAGTGAGTTACAGACTGGAATCTAATCGAGGGGTTCGGGGTGGTTTATATATAGAATAACAGATACCCGGGAGTGAGTTACAGACTGGAATCTAATCGAGGGGCTCGGGGTGGTTTATATATAGAATAACAGATACCCGGGAGTGAGTTACAGACTGGAATCTAATCGAGGGGTTCGGGGTGGTTTATATATAGAATAACAGATACCCGGGAGTGAGTTACAGACTGGAATCTAATCGAGGGATTCGGGGTGGTTTATATATAGAATAACAGATACCCGGGAGTGAGTTACAGACTGGAATCTAATCGAGGGGCTCGGGGTGGTTTATATATAGAATAACAGATACCCGGGAGTGAGTTACAGACTGGAATCTAATCGAGGGGTTCGGGGTGGTTTATATATAGAATAACAGATACCCGGGAGTGAGTTACAGACTGGAATCTAATCGAGGGGTTCGGGGTGGTTTATATATAGAATAACAGATACCCGGGAGTGAGTTACAGACTGGAATCTAATCGAGGGGTTCGGGGTGGTTTATATATAGAATAACAGATACCCGGGAGTGAGTTACAGACTGGAATCTAATCGAGGGGTTCGGGGTGGTTTATATACAGAATAACAGATACCCGGGAGTGAGTTACAGACTGGAATCTAATCGAGGGGTTCAGGATGGTTTATATATAGAATAACAGATACCCGGGAGTGAGTTACAGACTGGAATCTAATCGAGGGGTTCGGGGTGGTTTATATATAGAATAACAGATACCCGGGAGTGAGTTACAGACTGGAATCTAATCGAGGGGTTCGGGGTGGTTTATATATAGAATAACAGATACCCGGGAGTGAGTTACAGACTGGAATCTAATCGAGGGGTTCGGGGTGGTTTATATATAGAATAACAGATACCCGGGAGTGAGTTACAGACTGGAATCTAATCGAGGGGTTCGGGGTGGTTTATATACAGAATAACAGATACCCGGGAGTGAGTTACAGACTGGAATCTAATCGAGGGGTTCAGGATGGTTTATATATAGAATAACAGATACCCGGGAGTGAGTTACAGACTGGAATCTAATCGAGGGGTTCGGGGTGGTTTATATATAGAATAACAGATACCCGGGAGTGAGTTACAGACTGGGATCTAATCGAGGGGTTCGGGGTGGTTTATATATAGAATAACAGATACCCGGGAGTGAGTTACAGACTGGGATCTAATCGAGGGGTTCGGGGTGGTTTATATATAGAATAACAGATACCCGGGAGTGAGTTACAGACTGGGATCTAATCGAGGGGTTCGGGGTGGTTTATATATAGAATAACAGATACCCGGGAGTGAGTTACAGACTGGAAACTAATCGAGGGGTTCGGGGTGGTTTATATATAGAATAACAGATACCCGGGAGTGAGTTACAGACTGGGATCTAATCGAGGGGTTCGGGGTGGTTTATATATAGAATAACAGATACCCGGGAGTGAGTTACAGACTGGAATCTAATCGAGGGCTTCGGGGTGGTTTATATATAGAATAACAGATACCCGGGAGTGAGTTACAGACTGGAATATAATCGAGGGGTTCGGGGTGGTTTATATATAGAATAACAGATACCCGGGAGTGAGTTACAGACTGGGATCTAATCGAGGGGTTCGGGGTGGTTTATATATAGAATAACAGATACCCGGGAGTGAGTTACAGACTGGAATCTAATCGAGGGGTTCAGGGTGGTTTATATATAGAATAACAGATACCCGGGAGTGAGTTACAGACTGGAATCTAATCGAGCGGCTCGGGGTGGTTTATATATAGAATAACAGATACCCGGGAGTGAGTCACAGACTGGAATCTAATCGAGGGGTTCGGGGTGGTTTATATATAGAATAACAGATACCCGGGAGTGAGTTACAGACTGGAATCTAATCGAGGGGTTCAGGGTGGTTTATATATAGAATAACAGATACCCGGGAGTGAGTTACAGACTGGAATCTAATCGAGGGGTTCGGGGTGGTTTATATATAGAATAACAGATACCCGGGAGTGAGTTACAGACTGGGATCTAATCGAGGGGTTCGGGGTGGTTTATATATAGAATAACAGATACCCGGGAGTGAGTTACAGACTGGGATCTAATCGAGGGGTTCGGGGTGGTTTATATATAGAATAACAGATACCCGGGAGTGAGTTACAGACTGGGATCTAATCGAGGGGTTCGGGGTGGTTTATATATAGAATAACAGATACCCGGGAGTGAGTTACAGACTGGAAACTAATCGAGGGGTTCGGGGTGGTTTATATATAGAATAACAGATACCCGGGAGTGGGTTACAGACTGGAATCTAATCGAGGGGTTCAGGGTGGTTTATATATAGAATAACAGATACCCGGGAGTGAGTTACAGACTGGAATCTAATCGAGCGGCTCGGGGTGGTTTATATATAGAATAACAGATACCCGGGAGTGAGTCACAGACTGGAATCTAATCGAGGGGTTCGGGGTGGTTTATATATAGAATAACAGATACCCGGGAGTGAGTTACAGACTGGAATCTAATCGAGGGGTTCGGGGTGGTTTATATACAGAATAACAGATACCCGGGAGTGAGTTACAGACTGGAATCTAATCGAGGGGTTCAGGATGGTTTATATATAGAATAACAGATACCCGGGAGTGAGTTACAGACTGGAATCTAATCGAGGGGTTCGGGGTGGTTTATATATAGAATAACAGATACCCGGGAGTGAGTTACAGACTGGGATCTAATCGAGGGGTTCGGGGTGGTTTATATATAGAATAACAGATACCCGGGAGTGAGTTACAGACTGGGATCTAATCGAGGGGTTCGGGGTGGTTTATATATAGAATAACAGATACCCGGGAGTGAGTTACAGACTGGGATCTAATCGAGGGGTTCGGGGTGGTTTATATATAGAATAACAGATACCCGGGAGTGAGTTACAGACTGGAAACTAATCGAGGGGTTCGGGGTGGTTTATATATAGAATAACAGATACCCGGGAGTGAGTTACAGACTGGGATCTAATCGAGGGGTTCGGGGTGGTTTATATATAGAATAACAGATACCCGGGAGTGAGTTACAGACTGGAATCTAATCGAGGGCTTCGGGGTGGTTTATATATAGAATAACAGATACCCGGGAGTGAGTTACAGACTGGAATATAATCGAGGGGTTCGGGGTGGTTTATATATAGAATAACAGATACCCGGGAGTGAGTTACAGACTGGGATCTAATCGAGGGGTTCGGGGTGGTTTATATATAGAATAACAGATACCCGGGAGTGAGTTACAGACTGGAATCTAATCGAGGGGTTCAGGGTGGTTTATATATAGAATAACAGATACCCGGGAGTGAGTTACAGACTGGAATCTAATCGAGCGGCTCGGGGTGGTTTATATTTAGAATAACAGATACCCGGGAGTGAGTCACAGACTGGAATCTAATCGAGGGGTTCGGGGTGGTTTATATATAGAATAACAGATACCCGGGAGTGAGTTACAGACTGGAATCTAATCGAGGGGTTCAGGGTGGTTTATATATAGAATAACAGATACCCGGGAGTGAGTTACAGACTGGAATCTAATCGAGGGGTTCGGGGTGGTTTATATATAGAATAACAGATACCCGGGAGTGAGTTACAGACTGGGATCTAATCGAGGGGTTCGGGGTGGTTTATATATAGAATAACAGATACCCGGGAGTGAGTTACAGACTGGGATCTAATCGAGGGGTTCGGGGTGGTTTATATATAGAATAACAGATACCCGGGAGTGAGTTACAGACTGGGATCTAATCGAGGGGTTCGGGGTGGTTTATATATAGAATAACAGATACCCGGGAGTGAGTTACAGACTGGAAACTAATCGAGGGGTTCGGGGTGGTTTATATATAGAATAACAGATACCCGGGAGTGGGTTACAGACTGGAATCTAATCGAGGGGTTCAGGGTGGTTTATATATAGAATAACAGATACCCGGGAGTGAGTTACAGACTGGAATCTAATCGAGCGGCTCGGGGTGGTTTATATATAGAATAACAGATACCCGGGAGTGAGTCACAGACTGGAATCTAATCGAGGGGTTCGGGGTGGTTTATATATAGAATAACAGATACCCGGGAGTGAGTTACAGACTGGAATCTAATCGAGGAGTTCGGGGTGGTTTATATATAGAATAACAGATACCCGGGAGTGAGTTACAGACTGGAATCTAATCGAGGGGTTCGGGGTGGTTTATATATAGAATAACAGATACCCGGGAGTGAGTTACAGACTGGAATCTAATCGAGGGGTTCGGGGTGGTTTATATACAGAATAACAGATACCCGGGAGTGAGTTACAGACTGGAATCTAATCGAGGGGTTCGGGGTGGTTTATATACAGAATAACAGATACCCGGGAGTGAGTTACAGACTGGAATCTAATCGAGGGGTTCGGGGTGGTTTATATACAGAATAACAGATACCCGGGAGTGAGTTACAGACTGGAATCTAATCGAGGGGTTCGGGGTGGTTTATATATAGAATAACAGATACCCGGGAGTGAGTTACAGACTGGAATCTAATCGAGGGGTTCGGGGTGGTTTATATATAGAATAACAGATACCCGGGAGTGAGTTACAGACTGGAATCTAATCGAGGGGTTCGGGGTGGTTTATATATAGAATAACAGATACCCGGGAGTGAGTTACAGACTGGAATCTAATCGAGGGGTTCGGGGTGGTTTATATATAGAATTACAGATACCCGGGAGTGAGTTACAGACTGGAATCTAATCGAGGGGTTCGGGGTGGTTTATATATAGAATAACAGATACCCGGGAGTGAGTTACAGACTGGAATCTAATCGAGGGGTTCGGGGTGGTTTATATATAGAATAACAGATACCCGGGAGTGAGTTACAGACTGGAATCTAATCGAGGGGTTCAGGGTGGTTTATATATAGAATAACAGATACCCGGGAGTGAGTTACAGACTGGAATCTAATCGAGGGGCTCAGGGTGGTTTATATATAGAATAACAGATACCCGGGAGTGAGTTACAGACTGGAATCTAATCGAGGGGTTCGGGGTGGTTTATATATAGAATAACAGATACCCGGGAGTGAGTTACAGACTGGAATCTAATCGAGGGGTTCGGGGTGGTTTATATATAGAATAACAGATACCCGGGAGTGAGTTACAGACTGGAATCTAATCGAGGGGTTCGGGGTGGTTTATATATAGAATAACAGATACCCGGGAGTGAGTTACAGACTGGAATCTAATCGAGGGGTTCGGGGTGGTTTATATATAGAATAACAGATACCCGGGAGTGAGTTACAGACTGGAATCTAATCGAGGGGTTCAGGGTGGTTTATATATAGAATAACAGATACCCGGGAGTGAGTTACAGACTGGAATCCAATCGAGGGGTTCAGGGTGGTTTACATATAGAATAACAGATACCCGGGAGTGAGTTACAGACTGGAATCTAATCGAGGGGTTCAGGGTGGTTTATATATAGAATAACAGATACCCGGGAGTGAGTTACAGACTGGAATCTAATCGAGGGGTTTGGGGTGGTTTATATATAGAATAACAGATACCCGGAGTGAGTTACAGACTGGAATCTAATCGAGGGGTTCGGGGTGGTTTATATATAGAATAACAGATACCCGGGAGTGAGTTACAGACTGGAATCTAATCGAGGGGTTCGGGGTGGTTTATATATAGAATAACAGATACCCGGGAGTGAGTTACAGACTGGAATCTAATCGAGGGGTTCGGGGTGGTTTATATACAGAATAACAGATACCCGGGAGTGAGTTACAGACTGGAATCTAATCGAGGGGTTCGGGTTGGTTTATATATAGAATAACAGATACCCGGGAGTGAGTTACTGACTGGAATCTAATCGAGGGGTTCGGGGTGGTTTATATATAGAATAACAGATACCCGGGAGTGAGTTACTGACTGGAATCTAATCGAGGGGGTCGGGGTGGTTTATATATAGAATAACAGATACCCGGGAGTGAGTTACAGACTGGAATCTAATCGAGGGGTTCGGGGTGGTTTATATACAGAATAACAGATACCCGGGAGTGAGTTACAGACTGGAATCTAATCGAGGGGTTCGGGGTGGTTTATATATAGAATAACAGATACCCGGGAGTGAGTTACAGACTGGAATCTAATCGAGGGGTTCGGGGTGGTTTATATATAGAATAACAGATACCCGGGAGTGAGTTACAGACTGGAATCTAATCGAGGGGTTCCGGGTGGGTTATATATAGAATAACAGATACCCGGGAGTGAGTTACAGACTGGAATCTAATCGAGGGGTTCGGGGTGGTTTATATCTAGAATAACAGATACCCGGGAGTGAGTTACAGACTGGAATCTAATCGAGGAGTTCGGGGTGGTTTATATATAGAATAACAGATACCCGGGAGTGAGTTACAGACTGGAATCTAATCGAGGGGTTCGGGGTGGTTTATATATAGAATAACAGATACCCAGGAGTGAGTTACAGACTGGAATCTAATCGAGGGGTTCGGGGTGGTTTATATATAGAATAGCAGATACCCGGGAGTGAGTTACTGACTGGAATCTAATCGAGGGGGTCGGGGTGGTTTATATATAGAATAACAGATACCCGGGAGTGAGTTACAGACTGGAATCTAATCGAGGGGTTCGGGGTGGTTTATATACAGAATAACAGATACCCGGGAGTGAGTTACAGACTGGAATCTAATCGAGGGGTTCGGGGTGGTTTATATATAGAATAACAGATACCCGGGAGTGAGTTACAGACTGGAATCTAATCGAGGGGTTCGGGGTGGGTTATATATAGAATAACAGATACCCGGGAGTGAGTTACAGACTGGAATCTAATCGAGGGGTTCGGGGTGGTTTATATCTAGAATAACAGATACCCGGGAGTGAGTTACAGACTGGAATCTAATCGAGGAGTTCGGGGTGGTTTATATATAGAATAACAGATACCCGGGAGTGAGTTACAGACTGGAATCTAATCGAGGGGTTCGGGGTGGTTTATATATAGAATAACAGATACCCGGGAGTGAGTTACAGACTGGAATCTAATCGAGGGGTTCGGGGTGGTTTATATATAGAATAACAGATACCCGGGAGTGAGTTACAGACTGGAATCTAATCGAGGGGTTCGGGATGGTTTATATATAGAATAACAGGTACCCGGGAATGAGTTACAGACTGAAATCTAATCGAGGGGTTCGGGGTGGTTTATATATAGAATAACAGATACCCGGGAGTGAGTTACAGACTGGAATCTAATCGAGGGGTTCAGAGTGGTTTATATATAGAATAACAGATCCCCGGGAGTGAGTTACAGACTGGAATCTAATCGAGGGGTTCGGGGTGGGTTATATATAGAATAACAGATACCCGGGAGTGAGTTACAGACTGGAATCTAATCGAGGGGTTCAGGGTGGTTTATATATAGAATAACAGGTACCCGGGAGTGAGTTACAGACTGGAATCTAATCGAGGGGTTCGGGGTGGTTTATATATAGAATAACAGATACCCGGGAGTGAGTTACAGACTGGAATCTAATCGAGGGGTTCAGAGTGGTTTATATATAGAATAACAGACACCCGGGAGTGAGTTACAGACTGGTATCTAATCGAGGGGTTCAGGGTGGTTTATATATAGAATAACAGATACCAGGGAGTGAGTTACAGACTGGAATCTAATCGAGGGGTTCGGGGTGGTTTATATATAGAATAACAGATACCCGGGAGTGAGTTACAGGCTGGAATCTAATCGAGGGGTTCGGGATGGTTTATATATAGAATAACAGATACCCGGGAGTGAGTTACAGACTGGAATCTAATCGAGGGGTTCAGAGTGGTTTATATATAGAATAACAGATCCCCGGGAGTGAGTTACAGACTGGAATCTAATCGAGGGGTTCGGGGTGGGTTATACATAGAATAACAGATACCCGGGAGTGAGTTACAGACTGGAATCTAATCGAGGGGTTCGGGGTGGTTTATATATAGAATAACAGGTACCCGGGAGTGAGTTACAGACTGGAATCTAATCGAGGGGTTCAGGGTGGTTTATATATAGAATAACAGGTACCCGGGAGTGAGTTACAGACTGGAATCTAATCGAGGGGTTCGGGGTGGTTTATATATAGAATAACAGATACCCGGGAGTGAGTTACAGACTGGAATCTAATCGAGGGGTTCGGGGTGGTTTATATATAGAATAACAGATACCCGGGAGTGAGTTACAGACTGGAATCTAATCGAGGGGTTCGGGGTGATTTATATACAGAATAACAGATACCCGGGAGTGAGTTACAGACTGGAATCTAATCGAGGGGTTCAGGGTGGTTTATATATATAGAATAACAGATACCCGGGAGTGAGTTACAGACTGGAATCTAATCGAGGGGTTCAGGGTGGTTTATATATAGAATAACAGATACCCGGGAGTGAGTTACAGACTGGAATCTAATCGAGGGGTTCGGGGTGGTTTATATATAGAATAACAGATACCCGGGAGTGTGTTACAGACTGGAATCTAATCGAGGGGTTCGGGGTGATTTATATACAGAATAACAGATACCCGGGAGTGAGTTACAGACTGGAATCGAATCGAGGGGTTCGGGGTGGTTTATATATAGAATAACAGATACCCGGGAGTGAGTTACAGACTGGAATCTAATCGAGGGGTTCGGGGTGGTTTATATATAGAATAACAGATACCCGGGAATGAGTTACAGACTGGAATCTAATCGAGGGGTTCGGGGTGGTTTATATATAGAATAACAGATAACCGTGAGTGAGTTACAGACTGGAATCGAATCGAGGGGTTCAGGGTGGTTTATATATAGAATAACAGATACCAGGGAGTGAGTTACAGACTGGAATCTAATCGAGGGGTTCGGGGTGGTTTATATATAGAATAACAGATACCCGGGAGTGAGTTACAGGCTGGAATCTAATCGAGGGGTTCGGGATGGTTTATATATAGAATAACAGATACCCGGGAGTGAGTTACAGACTGGAATCTAATCGAGGGGTTCGGGGGGGTTTATACATAGAATAACAGATACCCGGGAGTGAGTTACAGACTGGAATCTAATCGAGGGGTTCAGGGTGGTTTATATATAGAATAACAGATACCCGGGAGTGAGTTACAGACTGGAATCTAATCGAGGGGTTCGGAGGGGTTTATATATAGAATTACAGATACCCGGGGGTGAGTTACAGACTGGAATCTAATCGAGGGGTTCGGGGTGGTTTATATATAGAATAACAGACACCCGGGAGTGAGTTACAGACTGGAATCTAATCGAGGGGGTCGGGGTGGTTTATATATAGAATAACAGATACCCGGGAGAGAGTTACAGACTGGAATCTAATCGAGGGGTTCGGGGTGGTTTATATATAGAATAACAGATACCCGGGAGTGAGTTACAGACTGGAATCTAATCGAGGGTTTCAGGGTGGTTTATAGAGAGAATAACAGAAACCCGGGAGTGAGTTACAGACTGGAATCTAATCGAGGGGTTCGGGGTGGTTTATATATAGAATAACAGATACCCGGGAGTGAGTTACAGACTGGAATCTAATCGAGGGGGTCGGGGTGGTTTATATATAGAATAACAGATACCCGGGAGTGAGTTACAGACTGGAATCTAATCGAGGGGTTCGGGGTGGTTTATATACAGAATAACAGGTACCCGGGAGGGAGTTACAGACTGGAATCTAATCGAGGGGTTCGGGGTGGTTTATATATAGAATAACAGATACCCGGGAGTGAGTTACAGACTGGAATCTAATCGAGGGGTTCGGTGTGGTTTATATACAGAATAACAGATTCCCGGGAGGGAGTTACAGACTGGAATCTAATCGAGGGGTTTGGGGTGGTTTATATATAGAATAACAGATACCCGGGAATGAGTTACAGACTGGAATCTAATCGAGGGGTTCAGGGTGGATTATATACAGAATAACAGATACCCGGGAGTGAGTTACAGACTGGAATCTAATCGAGGGGTTCGGGATGGTTTATATATAGTATAACAGATACCCGAGAGTGAGTTACAGACTGGAATCTAATCGAGGGGTTCGGGGTGGTTTATATATAGAATAACAGATACCCGGGAGTGAGTTACAGACTGGAATCTAATCGAGGGGTTCGGTGTGGTTTATATACAGAATAACAGATCCCCGAGAGGGAGTTACAGACTGGAATCTAATCGAGTGGTTCGGGGTGGTTTATATATAGAATAACAGATACCTGGGAGGGAGTTACAGACTGGAATCTAATCGAGGGGTTCGGGGTGGTTTATATATAGAATAACAGATACCCGGGAGTGAGTTACAGACTGGAATCTAATCGAGGGGTTCGGGGTGGTTTATATACAGAATAACAGATTCCCGGGAGGGAGTTACAGACTGGAATCTAATCGAGGGGTTCAGGGTAGTTTATATACAGAATAACAGATACCCGGGAGTGAGTTACAGACTGGAATCTAATCGAGGGGTTCAGGGTGGATTATATACAGAATAACAGATACCCGGGAGTGAGTTACAGACTGGAATCTAATCGAGAGGTTCGGGGTGGTTTATATATAGAATAACAGATACCCGGGAGTGAGTTACAGACTGGAATCTAATCGAGGGGTTCAGGGTGGTTTATATATAGAATAACAGATACCCGGGAGTGAGTTACAGACTGGAATCTAATCGAGGGGTTCGGGGTGGTTTATATATGGAATAACAGATACCCGGGAGTGAGTTACAGACTGGAATCTAATCGAGGGGTTCGGGGTGGTTTATATATAGAATAACAGATACCCGGGAGTGAGTTACAGACTGGAATCTAATCGAGCGGTTCGGGGTGGTTTATATATAGAATAACAGATACCCGGGAGTGAGTTACAGACTGGAATCTAATCGAGGAGTTCAGGGTGGTTTATTTATAGAATAACAGATACCCGGGAGTGAGTTACAGACTGGAATCTAATCGAGGGGTTCGGGGTGGTTTATATATAGAATAACGGATACCCGGGAGTGAGTTACAGACTGGAATCTAATCGAGGGGTTCGGTGTGGTTTATATATAGAATAACAGATACCTGGGAGTGAGTTACAGACTGGAATCTAATCGAGGGGTTCGGGGTGGTTTATATACAGAATAACAGATACCTGGGAGTGAGTTACAGACTGGAATCTAATCGAGGGGTTCGGGGTGGTTTATATACAGAATAACAGATACCCGGGAGTGAGTTACAGACTGGAATCTAATCGAGGGGTTCGGGGTGGTTTATATATAGAATAACAGATACCCGGGAGTGAGTTACAGACTGGAATCTAATCGAGGGGTTCGGGGTGGTTTATATATAGAATAACAGATACCCGGGAGTGAGTTACAGACTGGAATCTAATCGAGGGGTTCGGGGTGGTTTATATATAGAATAACAGATACCCGGGAGCGAGTTACAGACTGGAATCTAATCGAGGGGTTCGGGGTGGTTTATATACAGAATAACAGATCCCCGGGAGTGAGTTACAGACTGGAATCTAATAGAGGGGTTCGGGGTGGTTTATATACAGAATAACAGATTCCCGGGAGGGAGTTACAGACTGGAATCTAATCGAGGGGTTCGGGGTGGTTTATATATAGAATAACAGATACCCGGGAGTGAGTTACAGACTGGAATCTAATCGAGGGGTTCGGGGTGGTTTATATATAGAATAACAGATACCCGGTAGTGAGTTACAGACTGGAATCTAATCGAGGGGTTCGGGGTGGTTTATATATAGAATAACAGATACCCGGGAGTGAGTTACAGACTGGAATCTAATCGAGGGGTTCGGGGTGGTTTATATATAGAATAACAGATACCCGGGAGTGAGTTACAGACTGGAATCTAATCGAGGGGTTCGGGGGTGGTTTATATATAGAATAACAGATACCCAGGAGTGAGTTACAGACTGGAATCTAATCGAGGGGTTCGGGGTGGTTTATATATAGAATAACAGATACCCGGGAGTGAGTTACAGACTGGAATCTAATCGAGGGGTTCGGGGTGGTTTATATATAGAATAACAGATACCCGGGAGTGAGTTACAGACTGGAATCTAATCGAGTGGTTCGGGGTGGTTTATATATAGAATAACAGATACCCGGGTGTGAGTTACAGACTGGAATCTAATCGAGGGGTTCGGGGTGGTTTATATATAGAATAACAGATACCCGGGAGTGAGTTACAGACTGGAATCTAATCGAGGGGTTGAGGGTGATTTATATCTAGAACAACAGATACACGGGAGTGAGTTACAGACTGGAATCTAATCGAGGGGTTCGGGGTGGTTTATATGTAGAATAACAGATACCCGGGAGTGAGTTACAGACTGGAATCTAATCGAGGGGTTCGGGGTGGTTTATATATAGAATAACAGATACCCGGGAGTGAGTTACAGACTGGAATCTAATCGAGGGGTTCGGGGTGGTTTATATATAGAATAACAGATACCCGGAGTGAGTTACAGACTGGAATCTAATCGAGGGGTTCGGGGAGGTTTATATGTCGAATAACAGATACCCGGGAGTGAGTTACAGACTGGAATCTAATCGAGGGGTTCAGGGTGGTTTATATATAGAATAACAGATACCCGGGAGTGAGTTACAGACTGGAATCTAATCGAGGGGTTCAGGGTGGTTTATATATAGAATAACAGATACCCGGGAGTGAGTTACAGACTGGAATCTAATCGAGGGGTTCGGGGTGGTTTATATATAGAATAACAGATACCCGGGAGTGAGTTACAGACTGGAATCTAATCGAGGGGTTCGGGGTGGTTTATATATAGAATAACAGATACCCGGAGTGAGTTACAGACTGGAATCTAATCGAGGGGTTCGGGGAGGTTTATATGTCGAATAACAGATACCCGGGAGTGAGTTACAGACTGGAATCTAATCGAGGGGTTCAGGGTGGTTTATATATAGAATAACAGATACCCGGGAGTGAGTTACAGACTGGAATCTAATCGAGGGGTTCGGGGTGGTTTATATATAGAATAACAGATACCCGGGAGTGGGTTACAGACTGGAATCTAATCGAGGGGTTCGGGGTGGTTTATATATAGAATAACAGATACCCGGGAGTGAGTTCCAGACTGGAATCTAATCGACGGGTTCGGGGTGGTTTATATATAGAATAACAGATACCCAGGAGTGAGTTACAGACTGGAATCTAATCGAGGGGTTCAGGGTGGTTTATATATAGAATAACAGATACCCAGGAGTGAGTTACAGACTGGAATCTAATCGAGGGGTTCGGGGTGGTTTATATATAGAATAACAGATACCCGGGAGTGAGTTACAGACTGGAATCTAATCGAGGGGTTCAGGGTGGTTTATATATAGAATAACAGATACCCGGGAGTGAGTTACAGACTGGAATCTAATCGAGGGGTTCGGGGTGGTTTATATATAGAATAACAGATACCCGAGAGTGAGTTACAGACTGGAATCTAATCGAGGGGTTCGGTGTGGTTTATATATAGAATAACAGATACCCGGGAGTGAGTTACAGACTGGAATCTAATCGAGGGGTTCGGGGTGGTTTATATATAGAATAACAGATACCCGGGAGTGAGTTGCAGACTGAAATCTAATCGAGGGGTTCGGGCTGGTTTATATATAGAATAACAGATACCCGGGAGTGAGTTACAGGCTGCAATCTAATCGAGTGGTTCGGGGTGGTTTATATATAGAATAACAGATACCCGGGAGTGAGTTACAGACTGGAATCTAATCGAGGGGTTCGGGATGGTTTATATATAGAATAACAGATACCCGGGAGTGAGTTACAGACTGGAATCTAATCGAGGGGTTCGGGATGGTTTATATATAGAATAACAGATACCCGGGAGTGAGTTACAGACTGGAATCTAATCGAGGGGTTCGGGATGGTTTATACATAGAATAACAGATACCCGGGAGTGAGTTCCAGACTGGAATCTAATTGAGGGGTTCGGGGTGGTTTATATATAGAATAACAGATACCCGGGAGTGAGTTACAGACTGGAATCTAATCGAGGGGTTCGGGGTGGTTTATATATAGAATAACAGATACCCGGGGGTGAGTTACAGACTGGAATCTAATCGAGGGGTTCGGGGTGGTTTATATATAGAATAACAGATACCCGGGAGTGAGTTACAGACTGGAATCTAATCGAGGGGTTCGGGGTGGTTTATATATAGAATAACAGATACCCGGGAGTGAGTTACAGACTGGAATCTAATCGAGGGGTTCGGGGTGGTTTATATATAGAATAACAGATACCCGGGAGTGAGTTACAGACTGAAATATAATCGAGGGGTTCAGGGTGGTGTGTATATAGAATAACAGATACCCGGGAGTGAGTTACAGACTGGAATCTAATCGAGGGGTTCGGGGTGGTTTATATATAGAATAACAGATCCCCGGGAGTGAGTTACAGACTGGAATCTAATCGAGGGGTTCGGGGTGGTTTATATATAGAATAACAGATACCCGGGAGTGAGTTACAGACTGGAATCTAATCGAGGGGTTCGGGGTGGTTTATATATAGAATAACAGATACCCGGGAGTGAGTTACAGACTGGAATCTAATCGAGGGGTTCGGGGTGGTTTATATACAGAATTACAGATACACGGGAGTGAGTTACAGACTGGAATCTAATCGAGGGGTTCGGGGTGGTTTATATATAGAATAACAGATACCCGGGAGTGAGTTACAGACTGGAATCTAATCGAGGGGTTCAGGGTGGTTTATATATAGAATAACAGATACCCGGGAGTGAGTTACAGACTGGAATCTAATCGAGGCGTTCGGGGTGGTTTATATATAGAATAACAGATACCCGGGAGTGAGTTACAGACTGAAATCTAATCGAGGGGTTCAGGGTGGTTTGTATATAGAATAACAGATACCCGGGAGTGAGTTACAGACTGGAATCTAATCGAGGGGTTCGGGGTGGTTTATATATAGAATAACAGATCCCCGGGAGTGAGTTACAGACTGGAATCTAATCGAGGGGTTCGGGGTGGTTTATATATAGAATAACAGATACCCGGGAGTGAGTTACAGACTGGGATCTAATCGAGGGGTTCGGGGTGGTTTATATATAGAATAACAGATACCCGGGAGTGAGTTACAGACTGGGATCTAATCGAGGGGTTCGGGGTGGTTTATATATAGAATAACAGATACCCGGGAGTGAGTTACAGACTGGAAACTAATCGAGGGGTTCGGGGTGGTTTATATATAGAATAACAGATACCCGGGAGTGAGTTACAGACTGGGATCTAATCGAGGGGTTCGGGGTGGTTTATATATAGAATAACAGATACCCGGGAGTGAGTTACAGACTGGAATCTAATCGAGGGCTTCGGGGTGGTTTATATATAGAATAACAGATACCCGGGAGTGAGTTACAGACTGGAATCTAATCGAGGGGTTCGGGGTGGTTTATATACAGAATAACAGATACCCGGGAGTGAGTTACAGACTGGAATCTAATCGAGGGGTTCGGGGTGGTTTATATATAGAATAACAGATACCCGGGAGTGAGTTACAGACTGGAATCTAATCGAGGGGTTCGGGGTGGTTTATATACAGAATAACAGATACCCGGGAGTGAGTTACAGACTGGAATCTAATCGAGGGGTTCGGGGTGGTTTATATATAGAATAACAGATACCCGGGAGTGAGTTACAGACTGGAATCTAATCGAGGGGCTCGGGGTGGTTTATATATAGAATAACAGATACCCGGGAGTGAGTTACAGACTGGAATCTAATCGAGGGGTTCGGGGTGGTTTATATATAGAATAACAGATACCCGGGAGTGAGTTACAGACTGGAATCTAATCGAGGGATTCGGGGTGGTTTATATATAGAATAACAGATACCCGGGAGTGAGTTACAGACTGGAATCTAATCGAGGGGCTCGGGGTGGTTTATATATAGAATAACAGATACCCGGGAGTGAGTTACAGACTGGAATCTAATCGAGGGGTTCGGGGTGGTTTATATATAGAATAACAGATACCCGGGAGTGAGTTACAGACTGGAATCTAATCGAGGGGTTCGGGATGGTTTATATATAGAATAACAGATACCCGGGAGTGAGTTACAGACTGGAATCTAATCGAGGGGTTCGGGGTGGTTTATATATAGAATAACAGATACCCGGGAGTGAGTTACAGACTGGAATCTAATCGAGGGGTTCGGGGTGGTTTATATACAGAATAACAGATACCCGGGAGTGAGTTACAGACTGGAATCTAATCGAGGGGTTCAGGATGGTTTATATATAGAATAACAGATACCCGGGAGTGAGTTACAGACTGGAATCTAATCGAGGGGTTCGGGGTGGTTTATATATAGAATAACAGATACCCGGGAGTGAGTTACAGACTGGAATCTAATCGAGGGGTTCGGGGTGGTTTATATATAGAATAACAGATACCCGGGAGTGAGTTACAGACTGGAATCTAATCGAGGGGTTCGGGGTGGTTTATATATAGAATAACAGATACCCGGGAGTGAGTTACAGACTGGAATCTAATCGAGGGGTTCGGGGTGGTTTATATACAGAATAACAGATACCCGGGAGTGAGTTACAGACTGGAATCTAATCGAGGGGTTCAGGATGGTTTATATATAGAATAACAGATACCCGGGAGTGAGTTACAGACTGGAATCTAATCGAGGGGTTCGGGGTGGTTTATATATAGAATAACAGATACCCGGGAGTGAGTTACAGACTGGGATCTAATCGAGGGGTTCGGGGTGGTTTATATATAGAATAACAGATACCCGGGAGTGAGTTACAGACTGGGATCTAATCGAGGGGTTCGAGGTGGTTTATATATAGAATAACAGATACCCGGGAGTGAGTTACAGACTGGGATCTAATCGAGGGGTTCGGGGTGGTTTATATATAGAATAACAGATACCCGGGAGTGAGTTACAGACTGGAAACTAATCGAGGGGTTCGGGGTGGTTTATATATAGAATAACAGATACCCGGGAGTGAGTTACAGACTGGGATCTAATCGAGGGGTTCGGGGTGGTTTATATATAGAATAACAGATACCCGGGAGTGAGTTACAGACTGGAATCTAATCGAGGGCTTCGGGGTGGTTTATATATAGAATAACAGATACCCGGGAGTGAGTTACAGACTGGAATATAATCGAGGGGTTCGGGGTGGTTTATATATAGAATAACAGATACCCGGGAGTGAGTTACAGACTGGGATCTAATCGAGGGGTTCGGGGTGGTTTATATACAGAATAACAGATACCCGGGAGTGAGTTACAGACTGGAATCTAATCGAGGGGTTCAGGATGGTTTATATATAGAATAACAGATACCCGGGAGTGAGTTACAGACTGGAATCTAATCGAGGGGTTCGGGGTGGTTTATATATAGAATAACAGATACCCGGGAGTGAGTTACAGACTGGAATCTAATCGAGGGGTTCGGGGTGGTTTATATATAGAATAACAGATACCCGGGAGTGAGTTACAGACTGGAATCTAATCGAGGGCTTCGGGGTGGTTTATATATAGAATAACAGATACCCGGGAGTGAGTTACAGACTGGAATATAATCGAGGGGTTCGGGGTGGTTTATATATAGAATAACAGATACCCGGGAGTGAGTTACAGACTGGGATCTAATCGAGGGGTTCGGGGTGGTTTATATACAGAATAACAGATACCCGGGAGTGAGTTACAGACTGGAATCTAATCGAGGGGTTCAGGATGGTTTATATATAGAATAACAGATACCCGGGAGTGAGTTACAGACTGGAATCTAATCGAGGGGTTCGGGGTGGTTTATATATAGAATAACAGATACCCGGGAGTGAGTTACAGACTGGAATCTAATCGAGGGGTTCGGGGTGGTTTATATATAGAATAACAGATACCCGGGAGTGAGTTACAGACTGGAATCTAATCGAGGGGTTCGGGGTGGTTTATATATAGAATAACAGATACCCGGGAGTGAGTTACAGACTGGAATCTAATCGAGGGGTTCGGGGTGGTTTATATACAGAATAACAGATACCCGGGAGTGAGTTACAGACTGGAATCTAATCGAGGGGTTCAGGATGGTTTATATATAGAATAACAGATACCCGGGAGTGAGTTACAGACTGGAATCTAATCGAGGGGTTCGGGGTGGTTTATATATAGAATAACAGATACCCGGGAGTGAGTTACAGACTGGAATCTAATCGAGGGGTTCGGGGTGGTTTATATATAGAATAACAGATACCCGGGAGTGAGTTACAGACTGGAATCTAATCGAGGGGTTCGGGGTGGTTTATATATAGAATAACAGATACCCGGGAGTGAGTTACAGACTGGAATCTAATCGAGCGGTTCGGGGTGGTTTATATATAGAATAACAGATACCCGGGAGTGAGTTACAGACTGGAATCTAATCGAGGAGTTCAGGGTGGTTTATTTATAGAATAACAGATACCCGGGAGTGAGTTACAGACTGGAATCTAATCGAGGGGTTCGGGGTGGTTTATATATAGAATAACGGATACCCGGGAGTGAGTTACAGACTGGAATCTAATCGAGGGGTTCGGTGTGGTTTATATATAGAATAACAGATACCTGGGAGTGAGTTACAGACTGGAATCTAATCGAGGGGTTCGGGGTGGTTTATATACAGAATAACAGATACCTGGGAGTGAGTTACAGACTGGAATCTAATCGAGGGGTTCGGGGTGGTTTATATACAGAATAACAGATACCCGGGAGTGAGTTACAGACTGGAATCTAATCGAGGGGTTCGGGGTGGTTTATATATAGAATAACAGATACCCGGGAGTGAGTTACAGACTGGAATCTAATCGAGGGGTTCGGGGTGGTTTATATATAGAATAACAGATACCCGGGAGTGAGTTACAGACTGGAATCTAATCGAGGGGTTCGGGGTGGTTTATATATAGAATAACAGATACCCGGGAGCGAGTTACAGACTGGAATCTAATCGAGGGGTTCGGGGTGGTTTATATACAGAATAACAGATCCCCGGGAGTGAGTTACAGACTGGAATCTAATAGAGGGGTTCGGGGTGGTTTATATACAGAATAACAGATTCCCGGGAGGGAGTTACAGACTGGAATCTAATCGAGGGGTTCGGGGTGGTTTATATATAGAATAACAGATACCCGGGAGTGAGTTACAGACTGGAATCTAATCGAGGGGTTCGGGGTGGTTTATATATAGAATAACAGATACCCGGGAGTGAGTTACAGACTGGAATCTAATCGAGGGGTTCGGGGTGGTTTATATATAGAATAACAGATACCCGGGAGTGAGTTACAGACTGGAATCTAATCGAGGGGTTCGGGGTGGTTTATATATAGAATAACAGATACCCGGGAGTGAGTTACAGACTGGAATCTAATCGAGGGGTTCGGGGGTGGTTTATATATAGAATAACAGATACCCAGGAGTGAGTTACAGACTGGAATCTAATCGAGGGGTTCGGTGTGGTTTATATATAGAATAACAGATACCCGGGAGTGAGTTACAGACTGGAATCTAATAGAGGGGTTCGGGGTGGTTTATATATAGAATAACAGATACCCGGGAGTGAGTTACAGACTGGAATCTAATCGAGGGGTTCGGGGTGGTTTATATATAGAATAACAGATACCCGGGAGTGAGTTACAGACTGGAATCTAATCGAGGGGTTCGGGGTGGTTTATATATAGAATAACAGATACCCGGGAGTGAGTTACAGACTGGAATCTAATCGAGTGGTTCGGGGTGGTTTATATATAGAATAACAGATACCCGGGTGTGAGTTACAGACTGGAATCTAATCGAGGGGTTCGGGGTGGTTTATATATAGAATAACAGATACCCGGGAGTGAGTTACAGACTGGAATCTAATCGAGGGGTTGAGGGTGATTTATATCTAGAACAACAGATACCCGGGAGTGAGTTACAGACTGGAATCTAATCGAGGGGTTCGGGGTGGTTTATATATAGAATAACAGATACCCGGGAGTGAGTTACAGACTGGAATCTAATCGAGGGGTTCGGGGTGGTTTATATATAGAATAACAGATACCCGGGAGTGAGTTACAGACTGGAATCTAATCGAGGGGTTCGGGGTGGTTTATATATAGAATAACAGATACCCGGAGTGAGTTACAGACTGGAATCTAATCGAGGGGTTCGGGGAGGTTTATATGTCGAATAACAGATACCCGGGAGTGAGTTACAGACTGGAATCTAATCGAGGGGTTCAGGGTGGTTTATATATAGAATAACAGATACCCGGGAGTGAGTTACAGACTGGAATCTAATCGAGGGGTTCAGGGTGGTTTATATATAGAATAACAGATACCCGGGAGTGAGTTACAGACTGGAATCTAATCGAGGGGTTCGGGGTGGTTTATATATAGAATAACAGATACCCGGGAGTGAGTTACAGACTGGAATCTAATCGAGGGGTTCGGGGTGGTTTATATATAGAATAACAGATACCCGGAGTGAGTTACAGACTGGAATCTAATCGAGGGGTTCGGGGAGGTTTATATATAGAATAACAGATACCCGGGAGTGAGTTACAGACTGGAATCTAATCGAGGGGTTCAGGGTGGTTTATATATAGAATAACAGATACCCGGGAGTGAGTTACAGACTGGAATCTAATCGAGGGGTTCGGGGTGGTTTATATATAGAATAACAGATACCCGGGAGTGGGTTACAGACTGGAATCTAATCGAGGGGTTCGGGGTGGTTTATATATAGAATAACAGATACCCGGGAGTGAGTTCCAGACTGGAATCTAATCGACGGGTTCGGGGTGGTTTATATATAGAATAACAGATACCCAGGAGTGAGTTACAGACTGGAATCTAATCGAGGGGTTCAGGGTGGTTTATATATAGAATAACAGATACCCAGGAGTGAGTTACAGACTGGAATCTAATCGAGGGGTTCGGGGTGGTTTATATATAGAATAACAGATACCCGGGAGTGAGTTACAGACTGGAATCTAATCGAGGGGTTCAGGGTGGTTTATATATAGAATAACAGATACCCGGGAGTGAGTTACAGACTGGAATCTAATCGAGGGGTTCGGGGTGGGTTTATATATAGAATAACAGATACCCGAGAGTGAGTTACAGACTGGAATCTAATCGAGGGGTTCGGGGTGGTTATATATAGAATAACAGATACCCGGAGTGAGTTACAGACTGGAATCTAATCGAGGGGTTCGGGGTGGTTTATATATAGAATAACAGATACCCGGGAGTGAGTTGCAGACTGAAATCTAATCGAGGGGTTCGGGCTGGTTTATATATAGAATAACAGATACCCGGGAGTGAGTTACAGGCCTGGCATCTAATCGAGGGGTTCGGGATGGTTTATATATAGAATAACAGATACCCGGGAGTGAGTTACAGACTGGAATCTAATCGAGGGGTTCGGGATGGTTTATATATAGAATAACAGATACCCGGGAGTGAGTTACAGACTGGAATCTAATCGAGGGGTTCGGGATGGTTTATATATAGAATAACAGATACCCGGGAGTGAGTTACAGACTGGAATCTAATCGAGGGGTTCGGGGTGGTTATACATAGAATAACAGATACCCGGGAGTGAGTTCCAGACTGGAATCTAATTGAGGGGTTCGGGGTGGTTTATATATAGAATAACAGATACCCGGGAGTGAGTTACAGACTGGAATCTAATCGAGGGGTTCGGGTGGTTTATATATAAGAATACTCAGATACCCGGGGGTGGAGTTACAGACTGGAATCTAATCGAGGGGTTCGGGGTGGTTTATATATAGAATAACAGATACCCGGGAGTGAGTTACAGACTGGAAATCTAACTCGAGGGGTTTCGGGGTGGTTTATATATAGAATAAC
>NW_027592983.1:0-22500 GCF_964213995.1 Mustelus asterias
GGTTCCCCACACACTGACTCTCACTGGGGTACGGGTTCCACACACACTGACTCTCACTGGGGTACGGGTTCCCCACACACACTGACTCTCACTGGGGTACGGGTCATACACACACTGACTCTCACTTGGGGTCGGGGTTCCACACACACTGACTCTCACTGGGGTACAGGTTCCACACACACTGACTCTCACTGGGGTATGGGTTCCACACACACTGACTCTCACTGGGGTACGGGTTCCACACACACTGACTCTCACTGGGGTACGGGTCCCACACACACTGACTCTCACTGGGGTACGGGTCCCACACACACTGACTCTCACTGGGATACGGGTTCCACACACACTGACTCTCACTGGGGTACGGGTTCCACACACACTGACTCTCACTGGGGTACGGGTCCCACACACACTGACTCTCACTGGGGTACGGGTTCCACACACACTGACTCTCACTGGGGTACGGGTTCCACACACACACTGACTCTCACTGGGGTACGGGTCCCACACACACTGACTCTCACTGGGGTACGGGTTTCCACACACACTGACTCTCACTGGGGTACGGGTCCCACACACACTGACTCTCACTGGGGTACGGGTTCCACACACACTGACTCTCACTGGGGTACGGGTCCCACACACACTGACTCATTGGGGTACGGGTCCCACACACACTGAGTCACTGGGGTACGGGTCCCACACACACTGACTCTCACTGGGGTACGGGTTCCACACACACTGACTCTCACTGGGGTACGGGTTCCACACACACTGACTCTCACTGGGGTACGGGTTCCACACACACTGACTCTCACTGGGGTACGGGTTCCACACACACTGACTCTCACTGGGGTACGGGTCCCACACACACTGACTCTCACTGGGGTACGGGTCCCACACACACTGACTCTCACTGGGGTACGGGTCCCACACACACTGACTCTCACTGGGGTACGGGTCCCACACACACTGACTCTCACTGGGGTACGGGTTCCACACACACTGACTCTCACTGGGGTACGGGTCCCACACACACTGACTCTCACTGGGGTACGGGTTCCACACACACTGACTCTCACTGGGGTACGGGTTCCACACACACTTCACCACCCCCTCTGATGTATCACATTTTGGGACAGTGTGTTGGATCTAATTGGCTGTTATTGAACTGCCCACTTCATCCTCTGACGCAGACTAATCGCTCCCATATTGTGTCAAGCGTGAGGACACCCTCCTTTAGCGGCAGGCCTCTCTGGATGGACCAGCAAGAGATGACGAGGGTCAAAGTGCCCCACACATTCCACATCCACTCCTATACCAGGCCAACCATCTGTCAACACTGCAAACACCTCCTGAAGGGACTATTCCGCCAAGGGATGCAATGTAAAGGTACGATTGACAGGTCCTCGTGTCAATGATGAGGGAGCGCCGCACTGTGGGAGGGTCAGTGCTGAGGGAGTGCCGCACTGTGGGAGGGTCAGTGCTGAGGGAGCGCCGCACTGTGGGAGGGTCAGTGCTGAGGGAGTGCCGCACTGTGGGAGGGTCAGTGCTGAGGGAGCGCCGCACTGTGGGAGGGTCAGTGCTGAGGGAGCGCCGCACTGTGGTAGGGCCAGTGCTGAGGGAGTGCCGCACTGTGGCAAGGTCGGTGCTGAGGGAGTGCCGCACTGTGGGAGGGTCAATGCTGAGGGAGCGCCGCACTGTGGGAGGGTCAGTGCTGAGGGAGCGCCGCACTGTGGTAGGGCCAGTGCTGAGGGAGTGCCGCACTGTGGCAAGGTCGGTGCTGAGGGAGTGCCGCACTGTGGGAGGGTCAATGCTGAGGGAGCGCCGCACTGTGGGAGGGTCAGTGCTGAGGGAGCACCGCACTGTGGGAGGGTCAGTGCTGAGGGAGTGCCGCACTGTGGGAGGGTCAGCGCTGAGGGAGCGCCGCACTGTGGGAGGGTCAGTGCTGAGGGAGCGCCGCACTGTGGGAGGGTCAGTGCTGAGGGAGCACCGCACTGTGGGAGGGTCAGTGCTGAGGGAGCGCCGCACTGTGGGAGGGTCAGCGCTGAGGGAGCGCCGCACTGTGGGAGGGTCAGTGCTGAGGGAGCGCCGCACTGTGGGAGGGTCAGTGCTGAGGGAGCGCCGCACTGTGGGAGGGTCAGTGCTGAGGGAGCGCCGCACTGTGGGAGGGTCAGTGCTGAGGGAGCGCCGCACTGTGGGAGGGTCAGTGCTGAGGGAGCGCCGCACTGTGGGAGGGTCAGTGCTGAGGGAGCGCCGCACTGTGGGAGGGTCAGTGCTGAGGGAGCGCCGCACTGTCGGGGAGGTGCTGTCTTTCAGGATGAGATATTAATCCGAGGCTCCATCTGCCCTCTCGGGGTGGGTGTAAAAGATCCCACGGCCGCTATTGGAAGCAGAGCGGTGGGGGGGGTAACTCCCCGGTGTCCTGGGTCCAATATTCCTCGCTCAAACCAACATCATTAAAAACAGCTGATCTGGGTGATGATCACGTTGCTGTGTGTGTGGGATCTTGCTGTGTGTGTAAATGTGTTGCTGCGGCCTGCTTCATAGTGGGCCCAAAATGGAGCCTGGGCCTTTCCTACTCTGCGCTGCCCAGTGTTCATGCACTGACCCACTCAGCAGAAGGAAAGGCAGCATCTTACTGGATGGGAGTCTGGTCGTTAAGCGGATGGTTTGAAAATGTTAATATTCCTCCGGCTTCTGAACCCCAATGTGATTTATTTTTTTGTCTCTCCAAAGATTGCAAGTTTAATTGTCACAAGCGTTGTGTCGCCAAGGTCCCCAACGATTGCCTGGGGGAGACATCTCTTACCAATGGAGACCGTGAGCACCGTTTTAATTTGGGATTTTCTGAGGATCCGTCCGAGTGTTGGAAAGAGTGGGGAGGGGACATAGGTCAACAAATTTAAATAGGACGTCCTCTCCCAGGGCCCCCTCGTCTCCCTCACTCCCCCCACCCCTCAGGGAGGGAATATTGTCCTCGAGGGGCCTCAGGGGCTGATTCACCGGAACCGTCCCGGGGCTGGAAGGGTTAAATCCCGAGGACTGGTCACTCAGTCAGGGCTGGTGTCCCTCCCTCGAGTGTGGAAGATCGAGGGGGGGGATCTAATCGAGCGGGCTTCAAGATGATTGATGGATTGGATAGTGTCAAAGAATCATAGAATCCCTACAGTGCAGAAGGAGGCCATTCGACCCATCGAGTCTGCACCGACCACAATCCCACGCAGGTCCGATCCTCATCACCTCACATATTTACCCTAGCTAGTCCCCCTGACACAAAGGGACAATTTAGCATGGCCAATCCTCCTAACCTACACATCTTTGGACACTAAGGGTCAATTTAGCATAGCCAATCCACCGAACCCACACATCTTTGGACACTAAGGGACAATTTAGCATGGCCAATCCACCCAACCTGCACATCTTTGGACACTAAGGGACAATTTAGCATGGCCAATCCACCTAACCTACACATCTTTGGACACTAAGGGGCAATTTAGCATGGCCAATCCACCGAACCCACACATCTTTGGACACTAAGGGACAATTTAGCATGGCCAATCCTCCTAACCTGCACATCTTTGGACACTAAGGGGCAATTTAGCATGGCCAATCCACCTAACCTGTACATCTTTGGACACTAAGGGACAATTTAGCATGGCCAATCCACCTAACCTGCACATCTGTGGACACTGAGGGAGGATTTAGCATGGCTAATGCACCCTAACCATCACATCTTTCGGACTGTGGGAGGAAACCGGAGCACCCGGAGGAAACCCACGCAGACACGGGGAGAACGTGCAGACTCTGCACAGACAGTGACCCAAGCTGGGATTCGAACCCGGGTCCCTGGTTGGGAGAGAGTCCAGAACAAGGACGGGGGCGCAAACTGTTAAACTGGGTGTCCGCCCATTCAGGGGGGTATATCAGGAAGCGCTTCCTCACACAAAGGGGTGGGAATCCGGAACTCTCTCCCACAGAAAGCCACCGAGGCTGCAGGGGGTCAGGGCGTGGGGTGGGGGGGGGCGGGGAGAGGGGAGGGGGGGGAGGGGGGGGAGGGGGGGAGGGGGGTGGGGGGGGAAGGGGGAGGGGGGGAGGGGGGTGGGGGGGGAAGGGGGAGTGAGGGGGGGAGGGGGGTGGGGGGGAAGGGGGAGTGAGGGGGGGAGTGAGGGGGGGAGGGGGAGTGAGGGGGGGAGGGGTGCGGGGGGGGGAAGGGGGAGTGAGGGGGGGGCGGGGGGGCGGGGGGGAGGGGGGTGAATTGGGAAATGTCCCAAACTGAGATTGAGAGATTGCTCTTGGGTACGGGGGAAGGTTAAGGGTCACGGAACCTGAGGTGGAGAGATGGGGTTTAGATACAGATTAGCAGAGGTCCAATTGAATGGCCTCCTCCTATTCCGGTGTAACAGGCTGGGAGAGAGAGGGGCTGAATGGCCTCCTCCTATTCCTGTGTAACAGGCTGGAGAGAGAGAGAGGGGCTGAATGGCCTCCTCCTATTCCTGTGTAACAGGCTGGAGAGAGAGGGGCTGAATGGCCTCCTCCTGTTCCTGTGTAACAGGCTCAAGGAGAGGGGCTGAATGGCCTCCTCGTGTTCCTGTGTAACAGGCTGGGGGAGAGGGGCTGAATGGCCTCCTGTTCCTGTGTGTGTTTGCTGACTGATTTCTGTTTATCTTTGCTCAGAGGGAACGAATCCAGACGTTACTGATTCTCATTCAGAAGCAGATTCCCGATGTTCGGAATGCCACGATCCCTGTTCCAATACGCCGGATGATCCGGAAAATATTCCCGACTCTGGTCCCAACTCCCCATCGGATTGGAGGACAGAGGAACCTTCTGAGGCCATCAGGTTAATCCCTCAGCGCTGACCCTCCCACAGTGCGGCACTCCCTCGGCACTGACCCTCCCACAGTGCGGCACTCCCTCAGCACTGACCCTCCCACAGTGCAGCGCTCCCTCAGCACTGACCCTCCCACAGTGCGGCACTCCCTCGGCACTGACCCTCCCACAGTGCAGCACTCCCTCGGCACTGACCCTCCCACAGTGCGGCACTCCCTCAGCACTGACCCTCCCACAATGCGGTGCTCCCTCAGCGCTGACCCTCCCACAGTGCGGCGCTCCCTCAGCACTGACCCTCCCACAGTGCGGCGCTCCCTCAGCACTGACCCTCCCACAGTGCGGCGCTCCCTCAGCACTGACCCTCCCACCGTGCGGCGCTCCCTCAGCACTGACCCTCCCACAGTGCGGCGCTCCCTCAGCACTGACCGTCCCACAGTGCGGCGCTCCCTCAGCACTGACCCTCCCACAGTGCGGCACTCCCTCGGCACTGACCCTCCCACAGTGCGGCACTCCCTCGGCACTGACCCTCCCACAGTGCGGCGCTCCCTCAGCACTGACCCTCCCACAGTGCGGCGCTCCCTCAGCACTGACCCTCCCACAGTGCGGCACTCCCTCGGCACTGACTCTCCCACAGTGCGGCGCTCCCTCAGCACTGACCCTCCCACAGTGCGGCACTCCCTCGGCACTGACCCTCCCACAGTGCGGCGCTCCCTCAGCACTGACCCTCCCACAGTGCAGCGCTCCCTCAGCACTGACCCTCCCACAGTGCGGCACTCCCTCGGCACTGACCCTCCCACAGTGCGGCACTCCCTCAGCACTGACCCTCCCACAATGCGGTGCTCCCTCAGCGCTGACCCTCCCACAGTGCGGCGCTCCCTCAGCACTGACCCTCCCACAGTGCGGTGCTCCCTCAGCACTGACCCTCCCACAGTGCGGCGCTCCCTCAGCACTGACCCTCCCACAGTGCGGCGCTCCCTCAGCACTGACCCTCCCACAGTGCGGCGCTCCCACAGCACTGACCCTCCCACAGTGCGGCGCTCCCTCAGCACTGACCCTCCCACAGTGCGGCGCTCCCTCAGCACTGACCCTTCCACAGTGCGGCGCTCCCTCAGCACCGACCCTCCCACAGTGCGGCGCTCCCTCAGCACTGACCCTCCCACAGTGCGGCGCTCCCTCAGCACTGACCCTCCCACAGTGCGGCGCTCCCTCAGCACTGACCCTCCCACAGTGCGGTGCTCCCTCAGCACTGACCCTCCCACAGTGCGGCGCTCCCTCAGCACTGACCCTCCCACAGTGCGGCGCTCCCTCAGCGCTGACCCTCCCACAGTGCGGCGCTCCCTCCGCACTGACCCTCCCACAGTGCGGCGCTCTCTCAGCACTGACCCTCCCACAGTGCGGCGCTCCCCCAGCACTGACCCTCCCACAGTGCGGCGCTCCCTCAGCACTGACCCTCCCACAGTGCGGCGCTCCCTCAGCACTGACCCTCCCACAGTGCGGCGCTCCCTCCGCACCGACCCTCCCACAGTGCGGCGCTCCCTCAGCACTGACCCTCCCACAGTGCGGCGCTCCCTCAGCACTGACCCTCCCACAGTGCGGCGCTCCCTCCGCACCGACCCTCCCACAGTGCGGCGCTCCCTCAGCACTGACCCTCCCACAGTGCGGCGCTCCCTCAGCACTGACCCTCCCACAGTGCGGCGCTCCCACAGCACTGACCCTCCCGCAGTGCGGTGCTCCCTCAGCACTGACCCTCCCACAGTGCGGCACTCCCTCAGCACTGACCCTCCCACAGTGCGGCGCTCCCACAGCACTGACCCTCCCACAGTGCGGCGCTCCCTCCGCACCGACCCTCCCACAGTGCGGCGCTCCCTCAGCACTGACCCTCCCACAGTGCGGCGCTCCCTCAGCACTGACCCTCCCACAGTGCGGCGCTCCCACAGCACTGACCCTCCCACAGTGCGGCGCTCCCTCAGCACTGACCCTCCCACAGTGCGGTGCTCTGTGAAGACGGCCCAGTGATGAGGTGGGGATGGTTAAATGTCGCTCTTCCCCCTCACTGTACATGTCGTGTGTGGAATGTTCCGGATGGGATTCCCCTCCGTTATTGAATCAACCCCTCTTCCATCGCAGCTCCAGCAACAATATCCCACTGATGCGTCTGGTCCAGTCAGTGCGTCACGCCAAACGGCAGAGCAGTACGGTGTTACAGGAAGGCTGGTTGATGCACTATAGCAGGAGGGACTCTCTGGTCAGTAATCCTCCGTTCAATCCCTGTGACCGCTCGGTAGCCCAGTCACACTGCAGCGGGGGTGGGTTGGGGGGCTGGTGCGGATAATTAGTGAGGACGGGCTGCCCACAGTCAAGAAATAACACCGTTTTCAACAACACCACAAACTGGGAGACCATTCAACCCAGCCTTCCTGTGCTAGCCCGTGGAAAGATCGATCCCATTTGTTACGACGTGGAGGTTGCAAACATAATGGGAATGCTGTTCAAATTCATACAAATAACCAGGAACTTTAACTAAACAAGTAACACACCAAATAAAATAAGATTCTACTGGAATGCTGTTCAAATTAATACAAATAACAGCGAACTTTAACTAAACAAGTAACACACCGAATAAAATAAGATTCTACTGGAATGCTGTTCAAATTAATACAAATAACTGGGAACTTTAACTAAACAAGTAACACACCAAATAAAATAAGCTTCTACTGGAATGCTGTTCAAATTAATACAAATAACAGCGAACTTTAACTAAACAAGTAACACACCAAATAAAATAAGATTCTACTGGAATGCTGTTCAAATTAATACAAATAACTGGGAACTTTAACTAAACAAGTAACACACCAAATAAAATAAGATTCTACTGGAATGCTGTTCAAATTAATACAAATAACTGGGAACTTTAACTAAACAAGTAACACACCAAATAAAATAAGCTTCTACTGGAATGCTGTTCAAATTAATACAAATAACAGCGAACTTTAACTAAACAAGTAACACACCAAATAAAATAAGATTCTACTGGAATGCTGTTCAAATTAATACAAATAACTGGGAACTTTAACTAAACAAGTAACACACCAAATAAAATAAGATTCTACTGGAATGCTGTTCAAATTAATACAAGGCTCATTCATTAATTAATAATAGAATTTAATCACACTTTAAAAAAATATACAACGAGGTTTTTTCAGAACCTTCTGGAATTTCTTTGTAGATTTCCCTGTCTGTAAGTCCTTTCCGATTTGGTATGTTTCGCTGGATAGATGATGTGTTCTTTTAAGACATACATAAAGCCATGATGTGGAGATGCTGGCGTTGGACTGGGGTAAACACAGTAAGAAGTCTCACAACACCAGGTTAAAGTCCCAACAGGTTTATTTGGAATCACGAGCTTTCGGAGCGCCGCTCCTTCACTCCAGTTTTGTTCTCACTGGAGCGACGGAGGTTGAGGGGGCGACCTGATAGATGTCTACAAGATTATGAGAGGCATGGAGAGAGTGGATAGTCAGAAGCTTTTTCCCCCAGGGTGGAAGAGTCAATTACTCGGGGGCACAGGTTTAAGGTGCGAGGGGCAAGGTTTAAAGGAGATGTACGAGGCAGATTTTTTACACAGAGGGTGGTGGAACTCGCTGCCGGGGGAGGTAGTGGAAGCGGATACGATAGTGACTTTTAAGGGGCATCTTGACAAATACATGAATAGGATGGGAATAGAGGGATATGGTCCCCGGAGGGGTAGGGGGTTTTAGTTAAGTCGGGCAGCATGGTCGGTGCAGGCTTGGAGGGGCCGAAGGGCCTGTTCCTGTGCTGTAATTTTCTTTGTTCTTTCTTTGATCTTTGATGAAGGAGTAGCAGCGCTCAATCTCTGCAATTCCATATCCAGTTTTTCTCACAAGGCTTATGGTACTGGTCCTGCTGGAAACAAAATAAGGGGTTGCCTCTGGATCTACTTAGATCTTGGGCAACGCGGTGGGTTAGTTCTGCTGCCTCACAGCGCCAGGGACCCGGGTTCGATTCCTGGCTTGGGTCACTGTCTGTGTGGAGGTCTGCACGTTCTCCCCGTGTCTGCGTGGGTTTCCTCCGGGTGCTCCGGTTTCCTCCCACACTCCAAAGATGTGTCGGTTAGGTGGATTGGCCATGCTAAATTGCCCCTTAGTGTCCAAAGATGTGCAGGTTAGGGGGATTGGCCATGCTAAATTGCCCCTTAGTGTCCAAAGATGTGCAGGTTAGGTGGATTGGCCGTGCTAAATTGCCCCTTAGTGTCCAAAGATGTGCGGGTTAGGTGGATTGGCCATGCTAAATTGCCCCTTAGTGTCCAAAGATGTGCGGGTTAGGTGGATTGGCCGTGCTAAATTCTCCCTCAGTGTTACCCGAACAGGCGCTGGTGTGTGGCAGCAAGGGGATTTTTACAGTAACTTCATTGCAGTGTTAATGTAAGCCTACTTGTGGTCATAATAAACAAACTTTAAAGCCACCCCAAAACTCATACTGTTTCAGTAACTCAGGCAGTCCCCATTCCCGTACTTGGATCATCTCCATCCAGTTTAACTCGATTGCCCTGAGCCAGTCACGGCCCAAAGACTTGGCTATTCACCTGACGCTGTTATTACTGGGAGCTGAATGGACTGCTACTTACAGGTACTGCGGTAGCATTTGTTATCGAGATGGCTTCTCCTTTGTAAGTTGCTCGATTTAAGGTAACCCTTAACTCAATGGCTAGACTCCTTCTCGTACATATCAAATATCCAGCAGGGTAAGGGTCACTCACTGTGTAACTGTACAGAGTCACTGTGTATTCAGCAGGGTAAGGGTCACTCACTGTGTAACTGTACAGAGTCACTGTGTATTCAGCAGGGTAAGGGTCACTCACTGTGTAACTGTACAGTGTATATTCAGCAGGGTAAGGATCACTCACTGTACAACTGTACAGAGACACTGTTTATTCAGCAGGGTAAGGATCACTCACTGTGTAACTGTACAGAGTCACTGTGTATTCAGCAGGGTAAGGATCACTCACTGTGTAACTGTACAGAGACACTGTTTATTCAGCAGGGTAAGGATCACTCACTGTGTAACTGTACAGAGTCACTGTGTATTCAGCAAGGTAAGGGTCACTCACTGTGTAACTGTACAGAGTCACTGTGTATTCAGCAGGGTAAGGGTCACTCACTGTGTAACTGTACAGTGTATATTCAGCAGGGTAAGGATCACTCACTGTACAACTGTACAGAGTCACTGTTTATTCAGCAGGGTAAGGATCACTCACTGTGTAACTGTACAGAGTCACTGTGTATTCAGCAGGGTAAGGATCACTCACTGTGTAACTGTACAGAGACACTGTTTATTCAGCAGGGTAAGGATCACTCACTGTGTAACTGTACAGAGTCACTGTTTATTCAACAGGGTAAGGATCACTCACTGTGTAACTGTACAGAGACACTGTTTATTCAGCAGGGTAAGGATCACTCACTGTGTAACTGTACAGAGTCACTGTGTATTCAGCAAGGTAAGGATCGCTCACTGTGTAACTGTACAGAGTCGCTGTTTATTCAGCAGTGTAAGGATCACTCACTGTGTAACTGTACAGAGTCACTGTTTATTCAGCAGGGTAAGGATCACTCACTGTGTAACTGTACAGTGTATATTCAGCAGGGTAAGGATCTTACTGTGTAACGTGCTTGCTTGTTTTCTGATCATTTTCTAATCTTGCTCACATGACAGAGGAAGAAACATTACTGGCGACTGGACAGCAAGTGCATCACTCTGTATCAGAATGAAACTGGGACCAAGTTCTACAAGGTATAGTCGGACTCTGAACAGCACTGAAGTAGAGTGGGATCTCGGGGTTCGAATCCATAGCTCCCAGAAATTGTCCACACAAGTAGACAGGGTGGTAAAGAAGGCGTATGTCACGCTTGCCTTTACTGGTCGGGGAATTGAGTACAGGAATCAGGATGCCATGTTGCAGCTTTATAAAACTTTGGTTAGGCCGCACTTATAGTGTATTGCGTTCAATTCTGGTCGCTACAATACAGGAAGGATGTGGAGGCTTCGGAAAGGATGTAGAAGAGATTTTTGATTTGATTTATTATTGTTACATGTATTGGGATACAGTGAAAGGTATTGTTTCTTGCGCGCTGTACAGACAAAGCATACCGTTCATAGAGAAGGAAAGGAGAGGGTGCAGAATGTAGTGTTACAGTCACAGCTAGGGTGTAGAGAAAGATCAACTTAATGCGAGGTAGGTCCATTCAAAAGTCTGACGGCAGCAGGGAAGAAGCTGTTCTTGAGTCGGTCGGTACGTGACCTCAGACTTTTGTATCTTTTTCCCGACGGAAGAAGGTGGAAGAGAGAATGTCCGGGGTGCGTGGGGGTCCTTAATTATGCCGGCTGCTTTTCCCGAGGCAGCGGGAAGCGTAGACAGAGTCAATGGATGGGAGGCTGGTTTGCGTGATGGGACTGGGCTACATTCACGACCTTTTGTAGCTCCTTGCGGTCTTGGGCAGAGCAGGAGCCCCATACCAAGCTGTGATACAACCAGAAAGAATGCTTTCTATGGGGCATCTGTAAAAGTTGGTGAGAGTCGTAGCTGACATGCCAAATTTCCTTAGTCTTCTGAGAAAGTAGAGGCGTTGGTGGGGCTTTCTTAACTATAGTGTCGGCGTGGGGGGGGGACCAGGACCAGGTTTACCAGGATGCTGCCTGGATTAGAGGGTGTGGGCTGTAAGGGAGAGGCTGGACAAACTGGGGTTGTTTTCTCTGGAGCGGCGGAGGCTGAGGGGAAACCGGATAGAAATCTATAAAATGATGAGAGGCAGAGATAGGGTTGAATCTTTGACCCAGAGTTGGAATGTCCAATACTGGGGGGGGCACGGGCTTAAGAGGGAAAGTTCAAAAGAGATGTGAGGGGTAAGTTTTTTACACAGAGAATGGTAGGTGTCTGGAACGCGCTGCCAGGGGTGGAGGCAGATACATAGAATCATAGAAACCGTACAGTACAGAAAGAGGCCCTTCGGCCCATCGAGTCTGCACCGACCACAATCCCACCCAGGTCCTACCCCCATATCCCTACACATTTACCCACTAATCCCTCTAACCTACGCATCTCAGGACACTAAGAGCAATTTTAGCATGGCCAATCAACCTAACCTGCACATCTTTGGACTGTGGGAGGAAACCGGAGCACCCGGAGGAAACCCATGCAGACATGAGGAGAATGTGCAAACTCCACACAGACAGTGACCCAAGCCGGGTATCGAACCCAGGTCCCTGGAGCTGTGAAGCAACAGTGCTAACCACTGTGCTACTGTGCCGCCCCTTGATTTGGATACAATAGGGACGTTTAAGGGGCTTTTAGATAAGCACAGGAATATGCAAAGAATAGAGGGATAGAGAGCAAGGGCAGGGATTAGTTTAATTTGGACATCGTCATAGAATCCCTACAGTGCAGAAAGAGGCCATTCAGCCCATCGGTTCTGTACCGACCACAATCCCACCCGGACCATATCCCTGTAACCCCATGCATTTACCCTGCTAGCCCCCCTGACACTAAGGGGCAATTTAGCACGGCCAATCCTCCTAACCCACACATCTTTGGACACTAAGGGGCAATTTAGCACGGCCAATCCACCTAACCCACACATCTTTGGACACTAAGGGCAATTTAGCATGGCCAATCCACCTAACCTGTACATCTTTGGACACTAAGGGGCAATTTAGCATGGCCAATCCACCTAACCTGTACATCTTTGGACACTAAGGGGCAACTTAGCATGGCCAATCCACCATGCCGCCCATGCTACAGCACAACATAGTAGGCCGAAGGGCCTGTTCTTGAGCTGTACTGTTCTATAGCTGGTCATTTAATTAAGAGTGTTAGTGTCTCTTGCTGCAGGGAGTGGTATCTGGTCCCAGGGTCAAGCGAGGGAGACGATGGCCTAGTGGTATAATCGCCAGACCATGAATCCAGAAACTCAGCTAGTGTTCTGGGGGACCCGGGTTCGAATCCCCGCCACGGCAGATGGTGGAATTTGAATTCAATAAAAAAATATCTGGAATTAAGAATCTACTGATGACCCATTGTGGGAAAAACCCATCTGGTTCCCTTTAGGGAAGGAAATCTGCCGTCCTTACCCCGGTCTGGCCTACATGTGACTCCAGAGCCACAGCCAATGTGGGTGACTCTCAACTGCCCTCCAAGGGGCAACTAGGGATGGGCAATAAATGCTGGACCCAGCCAGCGACGCCCATGTCCCAGGAATGAATAATAGTGAAAGGGAGGGCTTTGACCCCGCAGTTCCGAGTGACCCCCCCCCTCTCTCTCTCTCTCTCTCTCCGCAGGAAATCCCCCTCTCTGACGTTCTGCTGGTCAAGTCAGCCAAGGAGTTCAGCGCTCTGTCTCCGGGCAGCACCCCTCACTCCTTCGAGCTCGTCACGGACACGGACACCCTCTACGTGGGGGAGAATCTCCAGGTCTCGGCCCAGGCTCTGATCCCGAGCCAGCCCGGTGACGGGGCCCCGGCCCGGAGCGTGGCCGGGGCCTGGGAGAGAGCCATTCGACAGGCTCTGATGCCCGTCACGCTGCAAATCCCTCACGGCAGGCAGAGCCAGCCCAGCAAGCAGCAGGGTAGGTGCTCGGGCAGAGGGGGGGCGGGGGGGGGGGGGGGGGGGGGGGGGGAGGAGGAGAGGTGGGGGGGGAGGAGAGGTGGGGGGGGGGTTCTCGGCTGCGGGGAAGGGGTAACGTTACAAAAGGTTGCTGCAAAAGATAAAGGTACACGGAGTTGGGGGTAAAGTGTTAGCGTGGATTGGGGATTGGCTATCTAACAGGAAGCAGAGAGTCGGAATAAATGGGTGCTTTTCCGGTTGACAATGAGTGACTAGTGGCGTGCCGCA
Source organism: Mustelus asterias (assembly GCF_964213995.1). Lineage (NCBI taxonomy): Eukaryota > Metazoa > Chordata > Chondrichthyes > Carcharhiniformes > Triakidae > Mustelus > Mustelus asterias. The sequence goes on from NW_027592983.1 coordinate 13,735, forward strand.
GGGATCGGTGCTGGGGCCTCAACTATTTACCAAATACATAGACGATCTGGAGGAGGGGACCGAGTGTAGGGTAACAAAGTTTGCGGATGACACAAAGATGAGTGGGAAAGCGAATTGCGTGGAGGACACAGAGAGACTGCAGAGAGATTTGGATCGGCTAAGTGAGTGGGCGAGGATCTGGCAGATGGAGTATAACGTTGGTAAGTGTGAGGTTATCCACTTTGGAAGGAATAATAGTAAAATGGACTATTATTTAAACGGTGAAAAATTACAACATGCGACTGTGCAGAGGGACCTGGGGGTCCTTGTGCATGAATCACAAAAGCTCAGTTTGCAGGTACAGCAGGTGATCAAGAAGGCGAATGGAATGTTGGCCTTTATCGCGAAGGGGATGGAGTATAAAAGCAGGGAGGTCTTGCTGCAACTGTACAGGTGAGGCCGCACCTAGAGTACTGTGTACAATTTTGGTCCCCTTATTTAAGAAAGGATATATTAGCTTTGGAGGGGGTACAGAGAAGGTTCACCAGGTCGATTCCGGAGATGAGGGGGTTAGCTTATGAGGAGAGATTGAGTAGACTGGGCCTGTACTCGTTGGAGTTTAGAAGGTTGAGGGGTGATCTTATAGAGACATATAAGATAATGAAGGGGCGAGACAGGGTAGAAGCAGCGAGGATATTTCCACTTACAATGGAAACAAGAACTAGGGGGCATAGCCTCAAAATACGGGGGAGTCAGTTTAGAACAGAGTTGAGGAGGAACTTCTTCTCCCAGAGGGTAGTGAATCTCTGGAATTCTCTGCCCAATGAAGCAGTAGAGGCTACCTGGTTAAATGTGTTTAAGTCACAGATAGATAGATTTTTAACCATTAAGGGAATTAAGGGTTACGGGGAGCAGGCGGGTAAGTGGAACTGAACCCACTATCAGATCAGCCATGATCTTATTGAATGGCGGGGCAGGCTCGAGGGGCTAGATGGCCTACTCCTGCTCCTAGTTCTTATGTTCTTACTGAACGACTAACCGTCTCTCTCTCTCTCCTTCCAACTCAGACACCAGCCACCAGACACGCGGAAACACGGTATGTGGGGAGGTGGGGGGGTGCAGGTCTGGGGGACATGGGGGAGGGGCTGTTGGGGCAGTGAAGGGGGCTGGGGATCTCTCTCTTTCTGTCTCTCTCTCTTTCTGTCCCTCTCTCTCTCTGTCTCTCTCTCTCTCTGTCTCTTTCTCTATCTCTCTTGCTCTCTCTCTCTGTCTCTCTCTCTGTCTCTCTCTCTCTCTGTCTCTCTATCTGTCTCTCTCTCTCTCTCTCTCTGTCTCTCTCTCTCTCTCTGTGTCTCTCTCTCTCTGTCTCTCTCACTTGCTCTCTCTCTGTCCCTGTCTCTCTGTCCCTGTCTCTCTGTCCCTGTCTCTCTGTCTCAGTCTATCTCTCTGTCTCTCTCTCGCTGTCTCTCTCACTGTATCTCTGTCTGTCTGTCTCTCTGTCTCTTACTCGCTCTCTGTCTCTCTCTTTCTCTGACTTTCATTCTCTGCCTCTCTCTCTGTCCCTCTATCTCTCTGTCTCTCTCTCTCCCTGTCTCTCTCTCTCTCCCTGTCTCTCCCTCTCTCTCTCTGTCTCTCCCTCTCTCTCTCTGTCTCTCCCTCTCCCTGTCTCTCTCTCTCTCTCTCTCCCTGTCTCTCTCTCTCTCTCTCCCTGTCTCTCTCTCTCTCTCTCTCTCTCTCTCCCTGTCTCTCTCTCTCTCTCTCCCTGTCTCTGTCTCTCTCCCTGTCTCTCTCTCTCTCTCTGTCTCTCTCTCTCTCTCTGTCTCTCTCTCTCTCTCCCTGTCTCTCTCTCTCCCTGTCTCTCTCTCTCTCTCTGTCTCTGTCTCTCTCTCTCTCTCTTAATGCCTCGTATTTTCCCACTCACTCAGCTTGTCCAAACCACCTCGAAGCTTCTCAATATCCTCCTCACAGCTCACATTCCCACCATTTCATATCATCAGCGAACTTGGAAATATTACACCTGGTTCCCTCATCCAAATCAATGCATATTGAGAATAGCTGGGGTCCCAGCACTGATCCCGTGGGACCGCACGACCACAACCTGCCACTCTGAAATAGACCCATTAAACCCTACTCCCTGTTTCCTGTCTGCCAACCAGTTCTCAATCCATGCTAACCTATCACTCCCAATCCCGTCTGTTTTAAGTTTACACACTAACCTCTGATGTGGAGCTTCAAAAGCTCTCTGAAAATCCAAATACACCACATCCACTGGTTCCCCCTTATCTAGTCTGCTGGTTACATACCCAGGAAAGTCCGAACAAGAGTTCCTTTTCATAAATCCGGGCTGACTTTGTCCAATCCTGTTGATATTTCGAAGCGTCCTGTTATTGTATCCACGGCGACACAGCGGGTTCGCACAGCGGGTTAGCGCTGCTGCCTCACAGCGCCAGGGACCCGGGTTCGATTCCCGGCACGGCGGGTTCGCACTGCTGCCTCACAGCGCCAGGGACCCGGGTTCGATTCCCGGCACGGCGGGTTCGCACTGCTGCCTCACAGTGCCAGGGACCCGGGTTCGATTCCCGGCACGGCGGGTTCGCACTGCTGCCTCACAGCGCCAGGGACCCGGGTTCGATTCCTGGCTTGGGTCACTGTCTGTGCGGAGTCTGCACGTTCTCCCCGTGTCTGCGCGGGTTTCCTCCGGGTGCTCCGGTTTCCTCCCACAGTCCGAAAGATGTGCTGGTTAGGTGGATTGGCCATGCTAAATTGCCCCTTAGTGTCCAAAGATGTGCGGGTTAGGTGGATTGGCCATGCTAAATTGCCCCTTAGTGTCCAAAGATGTGCGGGTTAGGTGGATTGGCCATGCTAAATTGCCCCTTAGTGTCCAAAGATGTGCGGGTTAGGCGGATTGGCCATGCTAAATTGCCCCTTAGTGTCAAAATATGTGTAGGTTAGGTGGATTGGCCATGCTAAATTGCCCCTTAGTGTCCAAAGATGTGCGGGTTAGTGGATTGGCCATGCTAAATTGCCCCTTAGTGTCCAAAGATGTGCAGGTTAGGTGGATTGGCCATGCTAAATTGCCCCTTAGTGTCCAAAGATGTGCGGGTTAGGTGGATTGGCCATGCTAAATTGCCTTAGTGTCCAAAGATGTGCAGGTTAGGTGGATTGGCCATGCTAAATTGCCCCTTAGTGTCCAAAGATGTGCGGGTTAGGTGGATTGGCCATGCTAAATTGCCCCTTAGTGTCCAAAGATGTGCGGGTTAGGTGGATTGGCCATGCTAAATTGCCCCTTAGTGTCCAAAGATGTGCAGGTTAGGTGGATTGGCCATGCTAAATTGCCCCTTAGTGTCCAAAGATGTGCGGGTTAGGTGGATTGGCCATGCTAAATGCCCCTTAGTGTCCAAAGAAGTGCGGGTTAGGTGGATTGGCCATGCTAAATTGCCCCTTAGTGTCCAAAGATGTGCGGGTTAGGCGGATTGGCCATGCTAAATTGCCCCTTAGTGTCAAAATATGTGTAGGTTAGGTGGATTGGCCATGCTAAATTGCCCCTTAGTGTCCAAAGATGTGCGGGTTAGGTGGATTGGCCATGCTAAATTGCCCCTTAGTGTCCAAAGATGTGCAGGTTAGGTGGATTGGCCATGCTAAATTGCCCCTTAGTGTCCAAAGATGTGCGGGTTAGGTGGATTGGCCATGCTAAATTGCCTTAGTGTCCAAAGATGTGCAGGTTAGGTGGATTGGCCATGCTAAATTGCCCCTTAGTGTCCAAAGATGTGCAGGTTAGGTGGATTGGCCATGCTAAATTGCCCCTTAGTGTCCAAAGATGTGCGGGTTAGGTGGATTGGCCATGCTAAATTACCCCTTAGTGTCCAAAGATGTGCAGGTTAGGTGGATTGGCCATGCTAAATTGCCCCTTAGTGTCCAAAGATGTGCAGGTTAGGTGGATTGGCCATGCTAAATTGCCCCTTGGTGTCCAAAGATGTGCGGGTTAGGTGGATTGGCCATGCTAAATTGCCCCTTAGTGTCCAAAGATGTGTAGGTTAGGTGGATTGGCCATGCTAAATTGCCCCTTGGTGTCCAAAGATGTGCGGGTTAGGTGGATTGGCCATGCTAAATTGCCCCTTGGTGTCCAAAGATGTGCGGGTTAGGTGGATTGGCCATGCTAAATTGCCCCTTAGTGTCAAAATATGTGTAGGTTAGGTGGATTGGCCATGCTAAATTGCCCCTTAGTGTCCAAAGATGTGCGGGTTAGGTGGATTGGCCATGCTAAATTGCCCCTTAGTGTCCAAAGATGTGTAGGTTAGGTGGATTGGCCATGCTAAATTGCCCCTTGGTGTCCAAAGATGTGCGGGTTAGGTGGATTGGCCATGCTAAATTGCCCCTTAGTGTCCAAAGATGTGTAGGTTAGGTGGATTGGCCATGCTAAATTGCCCCTTGGTGTCCAAAGATGTGCGGGTTAGGTGGACTGGCCATGCTAAATTGCCCCTTAGTGTCCAAAGATGTGCTGGTTAGGTGGATTGGCCGTGCTAAATCCTCCCTCAGTGTCCAAAGATGTGCAGGTTAGGTGCTAAATCCTCCCTCAGTGTAACCCGAACAGGCGCCGGACTGTGGCGACTAGGGGATTTTCACAGTAACTTCATTGCAGTGTTAATGTGAGCATTACTTGTGACACTAATAAATAAAACTTTTTAAAAAGTTTAGAGTAGACTCTCGCATTCCCCCTGCTACTGACAAGCCTCGGGACAGGTAGAGAAGGCGGGTTGAAGCCTCGGATGTAAGGGCTCTGTAGTTGCTTGGTTTTTCCCTCCCTCCATTTTTAAATAGCGGGCTCACATTTGCCACACTCACTGTCCCAGAATCGACAGAATTTTGGAAGATAGAAACATAGAAAAACTACAGCACAAAACAGGCCCTTCGGCCCCACAAGTTGTGCCGAACATATCCCTACCTTCTAGACCTACCTATAACCCTCCATCCTATTAAGTCCCATGTACTCATCCAGGAGTCTCTTAAAAGACCCTATTGAGTTTGCCTCCACCACCACTGACGGCAGCCGATTCCACTCGTCCACCACCCTCTGTGTGAAAAACTTCCCCCTAACATTTCCCCTGAACCTACCCCCCAGCACCTTAAACCTGTGTCCTCTCGTAGCAGCCATTTCCACCCTGGGAAAAAGCCTCTGAGAGTCCACCCGATCTATGCCTCTCAACATCTTATATACCTCTATTAGGTCTCCTCTCATCCTACGTCTCTGCAAGGAGAAAAGACCGAGCTCCCTCAGCCTATCCTCATAAGGCATGCCACTCAATCCAGGCAACATCCTTGTAAATCTCCTCTGCACCCTTTCAATCTTTTCCACACCCTTCCTGTAATGAGGCGACCAGAACTGAGCACAGTACTCCAAGTGGGGTCTGACGAGGGTCTTATATAGCTGCATCATTATCCCCGGACTCCTAAACTCAATCCCTCGATTGATAAAGGCCAGCACACCATACGCCTTCTTAACCACCTCCTCCACCTGCGGGGCCGATATAGAAACAAGATGATAGCCAACTATTTCCGTGGCCACCTCCATTAGTACCCTGGGGTGTAGATTATTAGACCCTGGGGATTTGTCAGCTTCTGATCCCGTTACTTCCTCCAGCGCTATTTTCTGGGTGATACTAATTTCCTTCAGTTCCTCCTCCTAACTTCGACCCTTGACTTCTTTGCATGTCTGGGAAACTCTATGTCTCTTCCTCTGTGAAGACAGATTTTGTTTCCATTCATCCGTGGGACATGGGCGTCGCCGGCTGGGCCCAGCATTTATTGCCCATCCCTAGTTGCCCCTTGGAGGGCAGTTGAGAGTCAACCACATTGGCTGTGGCTCTGGAGTCACATGTAGGCCAGACCGGGGTAAGGACGGCAGATTTCCTTCCCTAAAGGGAACCAGATGGGTTTTTCCGACAATGGGTCATCAGCAGATTCTTAATTCCAGATATTTTTTATTGAATTCAAATTCCACCGTCTGCCGTGGGCGGGGATTCGAACCCGGGTCCCCAGAATATTAGGGGAGTTTCTGGATGAATAGTCTGGCGAAAAGGCGATCGCCTCCCCAAAGTACTAAAGTAGTTGTTTAATTGCTCTGTCATTTCTTTGTTCTCTAATAGGAATTCTTCCAGTTTGGTCGCTACGGGACCGACATTTATCTTCACCAAGCTTTTTCCCTTTACATATTTAGAAAAGCTTTTCCAGTCAGCTTTTTTACGACTTGCTAGGGTTACTCTCATACTCTACTTCCCCCTCTTAATCAATCTCTTGAACCTCCTTTGCCAAACTCTGATTTGCTCCCAAGTCTCGGGCGTGCTACTTTTTCTAGCAGCTTTATGAGCCCTTAATTTCTACTCTTAGAAATTAGGCTGCTTCTTTGGGCTGCTTCTCTTATGTTTTTTGACAATAAGGAATGTGTAAGTGTTGAAATGTGCACATTTGTTCCTTAAACGTCCCCGACCCCTTGCTGCTTCACCCAGGCACTCGTGCCCGACCCTCTTCCCCCAGCACCCGAGGATTCACCCCAGCCCGCTGGCCATCTCCCCCAGCACCCGAGGATTCACCCCAGCCCCTAACCTTCTCCCCCCAGCACACAAGGCTGCACCCAGCCTGCTGGCACTCTCCCCCAGCACCCGGACTTTACCCAGCCCTCCTAACCCTCTCCCCCCGCACCCGAACTTTACACAACCCCTCCCGACCCTCTCCCCTGGCACCCGAGGCTGCACCCAGCCCGCTGGCCGTCTCCCCCAGCACCCGAGCTTTACCCAGTCCCCCTGATCCTCTCCCCCAGCCCGAGGATTCACCCCAGCCCACTGGCCATCTCCCCCAGCACCCGAGGATTCACCCCAGCCCGCTGGCCATCTCCCCCAGCACCCGAGGATTCACCCCAGCCCCTAACCTTCTCCCCCAGCACACAAGGCTGCACCCAGCCTGCTGGCCCTCTCCCCCAGCACCCGAGGATTCACCCCAGCCTGCTGGCCCTCTCCCCCAGCGCCCGAGCTTTACCCAGTCCCCCTGACCCTCTCCCCCAGCCCGAGGATTCACCCCAGCCCACTGACCCTCTCCCCCAGCCCGAGGATTCACCCCAGCCCACTGACCCTCTCCCCCAGCACCCGAGGATTCACCCCAGCCCACTGGCCCTCTCCCCCAGCCCGAGGATTCACCCCAGCCCGCTGGCCCTCTCCCCCAGCACCCGAGGATTCACCCCAGCCTGCTGGCCCTCTCCCCCAGCGCCCGAGCTTTACCCAGTCCCCCTGACCCTCTCCCCCAGCCCGAGGATTCACCCCAGCCCGCTGGCCCTCTCCCCCAGCACCCGAGGATTCACCCCAGCCCGCTGGCCGTCTCCCCGAACACCCGGGCTTTACCCAGCCCCCCTGACCCTCTCCCCCAGAACCCGAGGCTCCCCCAGCCCTCGTTCTCTTGGCTGCCCCCATTTCCCCACCGCAGGTTCACGCTCTCTCTCTCTCTCTCTCTCTGGCAGGACATCAGCACGGTCTATCAGATCTTCCCCGATGATGTTCTAGGATCGGGACAGTTCGGTGTCGTGTATGGAGGTGAGAACTTGGAGATCGGGATGAATGGATCTTCCTTTGATTTGATTTATTATTGTCACATGTATCGGGATACAGTGAAAAGTATTGTTTCTTGCGCGCTATACAGACAAAGCATACCGTTCATAGAGAAGGAAAGGAGAGGGTGCAGAATGTAGTGTTACAGTCACAGCTAGGGTGTAGAGAAAGATCAACTTAATACGAGGTAGGTCCATTCAAAAGTCTGACAGCAGCAGGGAAGAAGCTGTTCTTGAGTCGGTCGGTACGTGACCTCAGACTTTTGTATCTTTTTCCCGACGGAAGAAGGTGGAAGAGAGAATGTCCGGGGTGCGTGGGGGTCCTTGATTATGCTGGCTGCTTTTCCCCGAGGCAGCGGGAAGTGTAGACAGAGTCAATGGATGGGAGGCTGGTTTGCGTGATGGATTGGGCTACATTCACGACCTTTTGTAGTTCCTTGTGGTCTTGGGCAGAGCAGGAGCCCCAGACCAAGCTGTGACACAACCAGAAAGAATGCTTTCTGTGGTGCGTCTGTAAAAGTTGGTGAGAGTCGTAGCTGACATGCCCAAATTTCCTTAGTCTTCTGAGAAAGTAGAGGCGTTGGTGGGGCTTTCTGAACGATAGTGTCGGCGTGGGGGCTTGGCCCAATGGGGGAGGAGCGACAAATGCCCGAATCTAAACACCACCCACCCTCCCCTACCCACCCCACAGTGCCCCCTCCCTCCACTGGGGGACTGGACTCACGAGTGAGCCCGGAATCGTGAGTACTGCCAAGCACTTCCACTAAGTGGGGCATCGCGGCAGAGTGGACTCCGATTGGTCGTCGGGGACTGAGCTGCATAAACCCAAACCCCGACCTCAGGTCGACAGGGGCCACAGTGTCGGTGGCAGCTAATGTTCACCCCCAGCTAACCTCACCCCGCACAGCCCCTGACTGAGGGGCACTGTGGGAGGGTCAGTGCTGAGGGAGCGCCGCACTGTGGGAGGGTCGGTGCTGAGGGAGTGCCGCACTGTGGGAGGGTCAGTGTTGAGGGAGCGCCGCACTGTGGGAGGGTCAGTGCTGAGGGAGCGCCGCACTGTGGGAGGGTCAGTGCTGAGGGAGCGCCGCACTGTGGTAGGGTCAGTGCTGAGGGAGCGCCGCACGGTGGGAGGGTCAGTGCTGAGGGAGCGCCGCACTGTGGGAGGGTCAGTGCTGAGGGAGCGCCGCACTGTGGGA
>NW_027592983.1:25000-32500 GCF_964213995.1 Mustelus asterias
TTCCGGTTTCCAAGTAAGCAGGAAAGTCAGCTCCGGAATGAAGTTTCCATCCTGCAGGTGAGTGCGGCGCTGACGGAGAACCGAGATCGGGCAAGTGTCTCTCTGTCTGTGTCTCTGTCTCTCCTGACAAACTTCTTCGAGGGTCTTCAGAGAGGCCGGGGGTGCACTGGTGTTAATTTTCCAAAATTCAATCGATTCGTAACAGGAGCAAATATAACCCCCCCCCCCCCCCACTTCCCTCCCACCCCGATTCGAGAAGGGAGTGAGGCAGGAAACTGGAATCTAACGGCCCGTTAACTTGCCGTCTGTCGTGGGGAAGGTGTTAGAATGATTCAAAGAACAAGGGACAAAGAACAAAGAAAATTACAGCACAGGAACAGGCCCTTCGGCCCCTCCAAGCCTGCACCGACCATGCTGCCCGACTGAACTAAAACCCTCTACCCTTCCGGGGACCATATCCCTCCATTCCCATCCTATTCATGTATTTGTCCAGACGCCCCTTAAAACTCACTACCGTATCCGCTTCCACTACCTTCCCCGGCAACGAGTTCCAGGCACCCACCACCCTCTGGGTAAAAAGACTTGCCTCGTACATCTGCTTTAAACCTTGCCCCTCGCACCTTAAACCTGTGCCCCCCTAGTAATTGACTCTTCCACCCTGGAAAAAAGCTTCTGACTATCCACTCTGTCCATGCCCCTCATAATCTTGTAGACTTCTATCAGGTCGCCCCTCAACCTCCGTCGCTCCAGTGAGAACAAACCAAGTTTCTCCAACCTCTCCTCATAGCTAATGCCCTCCGTACCAGGCAACATCCTGGTAAATCTTTTCTGTACCCTCTCCAAAGCCTCCACATCCTTCTGGTAGTGTGGCGACCAGAATTGAACACTATATTCCAAGTGCGGCCTAACTAAGGTTCTAGAAAGCTGCAACGTGACTTCCCAATTTTTAAACTCAATGTCCCGGCCGATGAAGGCAAGCATGCCGTATGCCTTCTTGACGACCTTCTCCACCTGCGTTGCCACTTTCAGTGACCTGTGTACCTGTACACCCAGATCCCTCTGCCTATCAATACACTTAAGGATTCTGCCATTTACTATATATTTCCTATCTGTATTAGACCTTCCAAAATGCATTACCTCACATTTGTCCAGATTAAACTCCATCTGCCATCTCTCCGCCCAAATCTCCAACTGATCTATATCCTGCTGTATCCTCTGATGGTCCTCATCACTATCCGCAAATCCACCAACCTTTGTGTTGTCTGCAAACTTACGAATCAATCCACTTACATTTTCCTCCAAATCATTGATATATATATTACACACAGCAAAGGTCCCAGCACTGATCCCTGAGGAACGCCACTTGTCACAGCCCTCCATTCAGAAACACACCGTTCCACTGCTACCCTCTGTCTTCTTTGACCAAATAAACCTGTTGGACTTTAACCTGGTGTTGTGAGACTTCTTACTGTTCTCTGACCGAGCCAGTTTTGTATCCACCTTGCCAGCTCACCTCTGACCCCAGGCGACTTCACCTTCTGCACCAGTCTGCCATGAGGGACCTTGTCAAAGGCCTTGTTGAAGTGATTCATGAAGGAGATTTTAGCTGGAAACTTCGAACTCAGGGTAATCAGCCAGACTCAACATGGTATGGTTGATGTGATTTATCAAGTGTATGAACATACGAAGAAAAGTATTGTTTCTTGCGTGCCATACAGACAAAGCATACCGTTCATAGAGAGGGAAAGGAGAGAGTGCAGAATGGAGTGTTACAGTCATAGCTAGGGTGTCGAGTGTTTGCTGGGGGCAGTGTAGAGGGAGCTTTACTCTGTATCTAACCCCGTGCTGTACCTGTCCTGGGAGTGTTTGATGGGGGACAGTGTAGAGGGAGCTTTACTCTGTATCTAACCCCGTGCTGTACCTGTCCTGGGAGTGTTTGATGGGGGACAGTGTAGAGGGAGCTTTACTCTGTATCTAACCCCGTACTGTACCTGTCCTGGGAGTGTTTGATGGGGACAGTGTAGAGGGAGCTTTACTCTGTATCTAACCCCGTGCTGTACCTGTCCTGGGAGTGTTTGATGGGGGACAGTGTAGAGGGAGTTTACTCTGTGTCTAACCCCATGCTGTACCTGTCCTGGGAGTGTTTGATGGGGACAGTGCAGAGGGAGCTTTACTCTGTATCTAACCCCGTGCTGTACCTGTCCTGGGAGTGTTTGATGGGGGACAGTGTAGAGGGAGCTTTACTCTGTATCTAACCCTGTGCTGTACCTGTCCTGGGAGTGTTTGATGGGGGACAGTGTAGAGGGAGCTTTACTCTGTATCTAACCCCGTGCTGTACCTGTCCTGGGAGTGTTTGATGGGGGACAGTGTAGAGGGAGCTTTACTCTGTATCTAACCCTGTGCTGTACCTGTCCTGGGAGTGTTTGATGGGGACAGTGTAGAGGGAGCTTTACTCTGTATCTAAGCCCATGCCGTACCTGTCCTGGGAGTGTTTGATGGGGACAGTGTAGAGGGAGCTTTACTCTGTATCTAAGCCCGTGCTGTACCTGTCCTGGGAGTGTTTGATGGGGACAGTGTAGAGGGAGCTTTACTCTGTATCTAACCCCGTGCTGTACCTGTCCTGGGAGTGTTTGTTGGGGGACAGTGTAGAGGGAGCTTTACTCTGTATCTAACCCCGTGCTGTACCTGTCCTGGGAGTGTTTGATGGGGACAGTGTAGAGGGAGCTTTACTCTGTATCTAACCCCGTGCTGTACCTGTCCTGGGAGTGTTTGATGGGGACAGTGTAGAGGGAGCTTTACTCTGTATCTAACCCCGTGCTGTACCTGTCCTGGGAGTGTTTGATGGGGACAGTGTAGAGGGAGCTTTACTCTGTATCTAACCCCGTGCTGTACCTGTCCTGGGAGTGTTTGATGGGGGACAGTGTAGAGGGAGCTTTACTCTGTATCTAACCCCGTGCTGTACCTGTCCTGGGAGTGTTTGATGGGGACAGTGTAGAGGGAGCTTTACTCTGTATCTAACCCCGTGCTGTACCTGTCCTGGGAGTGTTTGATGGGGACAGTGCAGAGGGAGCTTTACTCTGTATCTAACCCCGTGCTGTACCTGTCCTGGGAGTGTTTGATGGGGGACAGTGTAGAGGGAGCTTTACTCTGTATCTAACCCCGTGCTGTACCTGTCCTGGGAGTGTTTGATGGGGGACAGTGTAGAGGGAGCTTTACTCTGTATCTAACCTGGTTTCTCTCTCTCTCTCATTGCAGAATCTTCGGCATGCCGGGGTGGTGAATCTGGACGCGGTGTTCGAGACACCGGCGCGGGTGTTTGTGGTGATGGAACGGTTACACGGTGACATGCTGGAGATGATTCTGTCGAGTGAAAACGGACGTCTCCCCGAGCGACTCACCAAATTCCTCAGCACCCAGGTACGCTTCAGACCCCCCCCCCCTTCCACCTAACCTGCACATCTTTGGACACTAAGGAGCATTTTAGCATGGCCAATCCACCTAACCCGCACATCTTTGGACACTAAGGGGCAATTTAGCATGACCAATCCACCTAACCTACACATCTTTGAACACTAAGGGGCAATTTAGCATGGCCAATCCACCTAACCTGCACATCTTTGGACACTAAGGGGCAATTTAGCATGGCCAATCCACCTAACCTGCACATCTTTGGACACTAAGGGGCAATTTAGCATGGCCAATCCACCTAACCCGCACATCTTTGGACACTAAGGGGCAATTTAGCATGACCAATCCACCTAACCTACACATCTTTGAACACTAAGGGGCAATTTAGCATGGCCAATCCACCTAACCTGCACATCTTTGGACACTAAGGGGCAATTTAGCATGGCCAATCCACCTAACCTACACATCTTTGAACACTAAGGGGCAATTTAGCATGGCCAATCCACCTAACCTGCACATCTTTGGACACTAAGGGGCAATTTAGCATGACCAATCCACCTAACCTACACATCTTTGGACACTAAGGGGCAATTTAGCATGGCCAATCCACCTAACCTGCACATCTTTCGACACTAAGGGGCAATTTAGCATGGCCAATCCACCTAACCTGCACATCTTTGAACACTAAGGGGCAATTTAGCATGGCCAATCCACCTAACCTACACATCTTTCGACACTAAGGGGCAATTTAGCATGGCCAATCCACCTAACCTGCACATCTTTCGACACTAAGGGGCAATTTAGCATGGCCAATCCATCTAACCTGCACATCTTTGGACACTAAAAAGGGCAATTTAGCATGACCAATCCACCTAACCTGCACATCTTTGGACACTAAGGGGCAATTTAGCATGGCCAATCCATCTAACCTGCACATCTTTGGACACTAAGGGGCAATTTAGCATGGCCAATCCACCCAACCTGCACATCTTTGGACACTAAGGGGCAATTTAGCATGGCCAATCCACCTAACCTGCACATCTCTGGACACTAATGGGCAATTTAGCATGGCCAATCCACCTAACCTACACATCTTTGGACACTAATGGGCAATTTAGCATGGCCAATCCACCTAACCTGCACATCTTTGGACACTAATGGGCAATTTAGCATGGCCAATCCATCTAACCTGCACATCTTTGGACACTAAAAAGGGCAATTTAGCATGGCCAATCCACCTAACTTGGACATCTTTGGACTGTGGGAGGAAACCGGAGCACCCGGAGGAAACCCACGCAGACACGGGGAGAACGTGCCGACTCCACACAGACAGTGACCCAAGCCGGGAATCGAACCCGGGTCCCTGGCGCTGTGAGGCAGCAGTGTCAGCTCCCTATGCCACCTTTGAGTGAGGGGTTGGTGGTGAGTGTGAGCAGTGAACGGGATCTGGCAGAGAATTCTCTTTGTAACGTTGTGTTGGGTGGGTGGGCTGGTGGGTGTGGGGGGCAGCGGGTGGGGGAGCTGTTTCTGCAGGCTGCCATTCGGGTCGATGTCACCTCAGCCTTGGAGGTAGCGTGCGTCGCCCACGCGGCGTTGCGGGGCCCGTTTCGCGAGGACGGGAACATGGTGCGGAGGTGTGCAGCCATGACCCGGAAAGGGTGAGGATTTCCCCCGCCGTACCCCTCGCCAGTCCTGAGTCCAAATCTCTGATACAAAGTTGGGAGGGAGGGTGAGCTGTGAGGAGGATACAGAGATGCTTCAGCGTGATGTGGACAGGCTGAGTGTGTGGGTATCTGCATGGCAGATGCAGCATAACGTGGATAAATGTGAGGTTATCCACTTTGGCAGCAATAATAGGAAGACAGATTATTACTTGAATGGGTGTAAATTGAGAGAGTCATAGAGGTTTACAGCATGGAAACAGGCCCTTCGGCCCAACTTGTCCATGCCACCCTTTTTTTTAAACCCCAAAGCTAGTCCCAATTGCCCGCGTTTGGCCCATATCCCTCTATACCCATCGTACCCATGTAACTGTCTAAATGCTTTTTAAAAGACAAAATTGTACCCGCCTCTACTACTGCCTCTGGCAGCTCATTCCAGACACTCACCACCCTCTGTGTGAAAAAATTGCCCCTCTGGACACTTTTGTATCTCTCCCCTCTCACCTTAAACCTGTGCCCTCTAGTTTTAGACTCCCCTACCTTTGGGAAAAGATATTGACTATCTAGCTGATCTGTGCCCCTCATTATTTTATCGACCTCTATAAGATCACCCCTCAGCCTCCTACACTCCAGAGAAAAAAGTCCCAGTCTATCCAGCCTCTCCTTATAACTCAAACCATCAAGTCCCGGTAGCATCCTAGTAAATCTTTTCTGCACTCTTTCTAGTTTAATAATATCCTTTCTATAATAGGGTGACCAGAACTGTACACAGTATTCCAAGTGTGGCCTTACCAATGTCTTGTACAACTTCAACAAGACGTCCCAACTCCTGTATTCAATGTTCTGACCAATGAAACCAAGCATGCCGAATGCCTTCTTCACCACTCTGTCCACCTGTGACTCCACTTTCAAGGAGCTATGAACCTGTACCCCGAGATCTCTTTGTTCTGTGACTCTCCCCAATGCCCTATCGTTAACTGAGTAAGTCCTGCCCTGGTTCAATCCACCAAAATGCATCACCTCACATTTATCTAAATTAAACTCCATCTGCCATTCGTCAGCCCACTGGCCCAATTGATTAAGATCGATGGATACTCAGCGAGACCTTGGAGTCCTTGTGCATCAGTCGCTGAAAGTAAGCGTGCAGGTACAGCAGGCAGTAAAGAAGGTAAATGGTATGTTGGCCTTCATAGCGAGAGGATTTGAGTACAGGGATAGGGATGTTTTGCTGCAATTGTACAGGGTGTTGGTGAGGCCACACCTGGAGTATTGTGTGCAGTTTTGGTCTCCTTATCTGAGGAAGGATGTCCTTGCTATAGAGGGAGCGCAGCGAAGGTTTACCAGGCTGATTCCTGGGATGGCAGGTCTGTCATATGAGGAGAGACTAAGTCGGTTAGGATTATATTCACTGGAGTTTAGAAGAGTGAGAGGGGATCTCATAGAGACTTATAAAATTCTAACAGGGTTAGACAGGGGAGATTCAGAAAGAATGTTCCCAATGGTGGGGGGAGTCCAGAACTAGGGGTCATAGTTTGAGGATAAGAGGTATAAGGTATGGGTGAGGCCACACCTGGAGTACTGTGTACAGTTTTGGTCTCCTTGCTTGAGAAAGGATATACTGGCACTGGAGGGGGTGCAGAGGAGATTCACTAGGTTGGTTCCGGAGTTGAGAGGGTTGGCTTATGAGGAGAGACTGAGTAGACTGGGGCTATACTCATTGGAATTCAGAAGAATGAGGGGAGATCTTATAGAAACATATAAGATTATGAAGGGAATAGACAAGATAGAAGCAGGGAAGTTGTTTCCACTGGCGGGTGAAACTAGAACTAGGGGGCATGGCCTCAAAATAAGGGGAAGCAGATTTAGGACTGAGTTGAGGAGGAACGTCTTCACACAAAGGGTTGTGAATCTGTGGAATTCCCTGCCCAGTGAAGCAGTTGAGGCTACCTCATTGAATGTTTTTAAGGCAAGGATAGATAGATCTTTGAACAGTAAAGGAATTAAGGGTTATGGTGAGCGGGCGGGTAAGTGGAGCTGAGTCCAGGAAAAGATCAGCCATGATCTTATTGAATGGCGGAGCAGGCTCGAGGGGGCCAGATGGCCTACTCCTGCTCCTAGTTCTTATATAAACCTTTTAGGACTGAGCGGAGGAGAAATTTCTTCACCCAGAGGCTGGTGGAATTCACTCCCACAGAAAGTAGTTGAGGCCAAAACGTGTGATTTCAGGAAGAAATTAGATATCGCTCTTGGGGCTAAAGGGATCGAGGGATATTGGGGGGAAGGGGGGAATCAGGACATTGAATTCGATGATCAGCCATGATGGTGATGAATGGTGGGGCAGGCTCGAAGGGCCGAATGGCCTCCTCCTGCTTCTAGTTTCGATGTTCCTCTGTTTCCTCTCTGCAGATTCTGGAGGCTTTGCGTCACTTAC
>NW_027592983.1:37500-40000 GCF_964213995.1 Mustelus asterias
CACTCCCTCCCTCTCACTCCCTCCCTATCACTCCCTCCCTCCCCCATCTCTCACTCCCTCCCTCCCCCTCTCTCACTCCCTCCCTCTCTCACTCCCTCCCTCTCTCACTCCCTCCCTCTCTCACTCCCTCCCTCTCTCACTCCCTCCCTCTCTCACTCCCTCCCTCTCTCACTCCCTCCCTCTCTCTCTCACTCCCTCCCTCTCTCACTCCCTCCCTCTCTCACTCCCTCCCTCTCTCACTCCCTCCCTCTCTCACTCCCTCCCTCTCTCTCTCACTCCCTCCCTCTCTCTCACTCCCTCCCTCTCTCTCTCTCACTCCCTCTCTCTCACTCCCTCCCTCTCTCTCACTCCCTCCCTCTCTCTCTCTCACTCCCTCTCTCTCTCTCACTCCCTCTCTCTCTCTCACTCCCTCTCTCTCTCTCACTCCCTCTCTCTCTCTCACTCCCTCTCTCTCTCTCACTCCCTCTCTCTCTCTCACTCCCTCTCTCTCTCTCACTCTCACTCCCTCTCTCTCACTCCCTCTCTCTCTCACTCCCTCTCTCTCTCACTCCCTCCCTCCCTCTCTCTCTCACTCACTCCCTCTCTCACTCACTCCCTCTCTCTCTCACTCCCTCCCCCCTCACTCCCCTCCCCCCCCCTCTCTCTCTCTCTGTCCCTCCCTCTCTCTCTCCCTCTCTCACTCACTCCCTCCCTCCCTCCCTCTCTCTCTCTCTCTCTGTCCCTCCCTCTCTCTCTCCCTCTCTCACTCACTCCCTCTCTCTCTTTCTCTCTGCAGCGATCGAGTTGATCAGTAACTTGCTCCAGGTGAATGTTCGGAAGCGATACTCGGTGGATAAGGCTCTCACTCACACCTGGCTCCAGGTAATGGGGATGGGTGAATCTTATTCCCTCGCACAGAGGGTGAATGAACCGTCCAGTTCCACAATGGCAGCATTGGGCTGGCCTCGGGACTCAGACAGACCCATTCCTGATCAATAAGGGGATCGGGGTTCTGGGGAAAAGGCAGGAGAATTGGGGATGAGAAAAGTATCAGCCGTGATTGAATGGCGGAGGAGACGCTGGGCCGAACGGCCTCATTCTGCCCGTGTATCTGAGGGTCTAGTGGACTAACTGAATTGTTGGAAGGTATTTTGAGAGACGGGATCTACAGGCATTTAGAGACGCAAGGACTGATTAGGGACAGTCAGCATGGCTTTGTGAGTGGAAAATCATGTCTCTCAAATTTTATTGAGTTTTTTGAAGGGGTAACCAAGAAGGTAGATGAGGGCAGTGCAGTTGATGTTGTCTACATGGACTTTAGCAAGGCCTTTGACAAGGTACCGCATGGTAGGTTGTTGCTAAGGTTAAATCTCCCGGGATCCAGGGTGAGGTATCTAAATGGATACAAAATCGGCTTCTTGACAGAAGCCAGAGGGTGGTTGTAGAGAGTTGTTTTTCAAACTGGAGGCCTGTGACCAGCGGTGTGCCTCAGGGATCAGTGCTGGGCCCACTGTTATTTGTTTATATTAATGATTTGGATGGGAATATAGGAGGCACGGTTAGTCAGTTTGCAGATGACACCAAGATTGGTGGCATAGTGGACAGTGAAGAAGGTTATCTCGGATTGCAACGGGATCTTGATCAATTGGGCCAGTGGGCTGACAAATGGCAGATGGAGTTTAATTTAGATAAATGCGAGGGGATGCATTTTGGTAGATTGAACCAGGGCAGGACTTACTCAGTTAATGGTAGGGCGTTGGGGAGAGTTACAGAACAAATAGATCTCGGGGTACATGTTCATAGCTCCTTGTAAGTGGAGTCACAGGTGGACAGAGTGGTGAAGAAGGCATTCGGCATGCTTGGTTTCATCGGTCAGAACATTGAATACAGGAGTTGGGACGTCTTGTTGAAGTTGTACAAGACATTGGTAAGGCCTCACTTGGAATACTGTGTGCAGTTCTGGTCACCCTATTATAGAAAGGATATTATTAAACTAGAAAGAGTGCAGAAAAGATTTACTAGGATGCTACTGGGACTTGATGGTTTGAGTTATAAGGAGAGGCTGGATAGACTGGGACTTTTTTCTCTGGAGCGTAGGAGGCTGAGGGGTGATCTTATAGAGGTCTATAAAATAATGAGGGGCACAGATCAGCTAGATAGTCAATATCTTTTCCCAAAGGTAGGGGAGTCTAAAACTAGAGGGCATAGGTTTAAGGTGAGAGGGGAGAGATACAAAAGTGTCCAGAGGGGCAATTTTTTCACACACAGGGTGGTGAGTGTCTGGAACGAGCTGCCAGAGGTAGTAGTAGAGGCGGGTACAATTTTGTCTTTTATAAAGCATTTAGACAGTTACGTGGGTACGATGGGTACAGAGGGATATGGGCCAAACGCGGGCAATTGGGACTAGCTTAGGGGTTAAAAAAGGGCGGCATGGACAAGTTGGGCCGAAGGGCCTGTTTCCGTGCTGTAAACCTCTATGACTGCTGCCATCAATATAAACTCACTGTTCATTCTGAAAACC